>NW_023493662.1:1295000-1317500 GCF_013265735.2 Oncorhynchus mykiss
GGGTACAGAACACCTCTTGGTCCTGCTCTACTCTCCTCCCTCATGGACAGACAGGTACAGAACACCTCTTGGTCCTGCTCTACTCTCCTCCTTCCTGGACAGACAGGTACAGAACACCTGGCCATGATACAGTGTCAGCTGCAGCAGAGACGACTGAGAAACAGGTAAGACCAGAACAACTTGTTGGTGACTGTCTGATAAACAAGGTATTAAAGATACAGTAGGAACTAAATCTGTTTGAATATGAGATCATTGTATTATATACAATATGAAATGGATCCACAAATACTCCAATTCTCAGCCATTACTGACAAAATAATCAAATGTAATATTTTTTACCAAAAACTCGACATGGAAAGCAGAAAGCTGTGATCAATTAAATACAACGTGTACTAGATATCTGTGTCATTTATAGCCTGGCACAGATAGTAAAACTACATTAAATACAACGTTAACTAGATATTATCTGTGTCATTTATAGCCTGGCACAGATAGTAAAACTACATTAAATACAACGTTAACTAGATATTATCTGTGTCATTTATAGCCTGGCACAGATAGTAAAACTACATTAAATACAACATTAACAAGATATTATCTGTGTCATTTATAGCCTGGCACAGATAGTAAAACTACATTAAATACAACGTTAACTAGATATTATCTGTGTCATTTATAGCCTGGCACAGATAGTAAAACTACTGTAGCGACCCGCACAGACAGCTGTGTGTTATGTGTTCGGCTAGTAGGTGGTTGTGTTGTACCAGTTCCCAGTGTTCGCGGGGTCCGACATGCCAATCAACCTGATATCTGCCAATCACAGGAATGCCTGGGATGTTCTGATGCCGGGCATCCTGGTGGTTGGCGGAGTGGCGTGGAGGGGGCAGGGCATTGGAAGTTAAGGTTCAGCCTTTGTTCTCTCTCTTACGTCTGGGCTTCACAAGAGAAGGTCCCGATTGGCTTGTGGGGTATCTTTCATTTATTTGGCGTGACCTAAGGCCAAACAGTAGCCTGTGTAAATTTGCTAATAAACCGTCAACTCAATCCTCTGTCTGGACAATTGTTCCTTTATGATCTAGTCAGGTCATTACACTACAGGCAGCCTCCAGACTGCCTGTTCCCAACAGTGGGGTTGTGGGTTTGGATAGGGGCCCCTCTCTCTCTCTCTCTCTGACTGGAGGAGAGAAGTGAAATGGTGTGTCTCCTCTGGTCAACAATACTCACCATATGTCACGTAGAGTAGGCCAGAAGGCTAAACTGGATAACCTAACCTCTATCAAAATAAAAAGATGGCGGAGCCGCAAAAGTTCTTCTGTGCAAAGGTGTTTATTTACAAGTGATTCCGGAACAGAAAACAACAGTACTGCCATCAACGTCTACCTTATGAGACAGCTTAAAAACAATGCTGCCCCATCCACAGCTCAATCCAAAACAAATGCCTCCTCAGAGACTGGAGAGAGGCTCCTTTTGCAGGGCTAGCCCCTCCCCTCAGAACAATTAACCCTAATTAATTAATCAATTAACAATACAAACCTACATTTTCCATGAACTAAACATACTAAAGGATATACATTGCAACACGGTTTTAAACAATATCACAAAATAACATTTACAACATTACATCACTACTGACAATATCTTTCATTATGCCCATATGCATTAATGAGCCATTTGGGACAGGCACTATAAAGCCAACCCAATTCCCTTAGCTCAGGTCCTTTTCCAGCATACCCGGAAGCTACAGAGATGGAGAGAGAGGAACAGAACAAACAAACAATGCGCTCATCCACAACATTGATAAGTATAATACTTATTGTATCTCTCAATTATGAACATTGACAAGTGTGAAATGCCTGCACCAAGACAGAAGTTAATTTGTGTGTCGACCCACATTGTTAACTTATGGTATAATGTCGCAGGGAGGAGTGATGAATATGTGTGTGCGTTAAAGAACCAAATGCTGTCCGCGGCCAGTGACGGACTTCTACGTCACATTACCTTCCTCCTCTCCTGAAGCGACCATGTTCGGGAGCCTTGATAGGTAGTCCGCAGTAACGTTCTCTTTTCCTGCCTTGTGACGGACACAGAACCTGAAGGGCTGGAGCTCCAGATACCACCTGGTCACACGAGAATTCCGGTCCTTCATGGTCTGGATCCAGGTCAGTGCTCTGTGGTCCGTGTGCAGGTCAAATTCCCTCCCAAGAAGGTAGTAACGGAGGCTATCTAGGGCCCACTTTATAGCCAGGCACTCCTTTTCGATTGTAGAATACCTGGTTTCCCTGGGCAACAGCTTCCGACTCAGGTACAGCACAGGAAGCTCTTCTCTTGGCTCCCCTTGGGCCAGTACAGCTCCAATTCCTACAGCCGAAGCGTCCACCTGCACGAGAAATCTCTTCTTAAAATCAGGGGTCTGGAGAACAGGGAATGAGCACAGTCGTTTTTTCTGTGTCATGAAGGCTTCTTCACACTCCTCAGTCCACTTCACAGGGTTGCTGGCCCCCTTCGAAGTGAGGTTGATCAGAGGGACAGCGATGGTCGAAAACTGTGGAATGAATCTCCGGTACCACCCTGCCAGACCTAGGAAGGACTTCACCTGTGTCTTGGTTCTGGGTTGAGGGCTATTCCTGATGGACTCCACTTTCTCCACCTGAGGCCGAACTTCACCCTTACCCAGCTGGTAACCCAGGTACTTTGTCTCCTGTTTCACCCACTCACACTTCAGGAGGTTAAGCGTGAGGCCTGCTTCATGGATCTTCCCCAGGACGCTGCTAAGATGCTGCATGTGCTCCTCCCAGGAGTGGCTGTAGATCACCACGTCGTCCAAGTAAGCAGCACAGTAATCGTCACAGTCCTGGAGGACCTTGTCCATCAGCCTCTGGAAAGTCGCAGGGGCCCCATGAAGGCCAAACGGCATGAACTGGAACAGGCCCATTGGCGTCCGGAATGCAGTGTAGGCCTTGGATTGTTCATCCAGGGGCACCTGCCAGTACCCTTTGCAGAGATCCAATGTGGTGATGTAATGAGCTCTACCTATTCTCTCCAGTAAGTCGTCAATGCGGGGTATGGGGTAGGCATCAAACTGGGAGATGGCATTCACCTTACGGAAGTCCATGCAGACGCGCAAAGAGCCATCCTTCTTTGGGACAATGACAATAGGGCTGCTCCATTCACTTGAAGATGGCTTGACAACATTCATCTCTATCATGGTGTGGACCTCTTCCTTGAGGGCTACCACCAGCCTCTCAGGCACACGGTAAGGATGCTGGCGGTTCTGGCAAGACTTCAAACGAATTACGTGTTCCAGGACTTTGGTTCTTCCTGGTCTCTGACTGAAGAGGGCCGGATACTTGCCAAACAGCTGCTTCAGCTCATCTTGCTTGTCTTCTTCCAGGTGAGCCAGTATGACTTCTGCTCGTTCTTTCCATGCCTCTGTGACCCCATCCGACTCATCCTCTTCTACTCTGCGGACCAGAAAGGACTTTCCTTTGGAGAGTTCCTCTTTCTCCTCCCAGGCCTTGAGAAGGTTCACATGGTAGGTTTGCTTCTTCCTACCCTTGTCCGGGTGCAGCGCCTCGTAGGTCACTGGGCCCATCTTCCTCCCGATTAGGTACGGTCCTTGCCATTGCGCAAGGAGCTTGCTGGTAGACGAGGGAAGGAGGAGCAGGACTTTCTGTCCTGGCTCAAACTCTCTGTGGCGAGCGTGCTGGTCATAGCCTCTCTTCTGGGCCTTCTGGGCTTGCTGAAGGTTTGCTCTAGCTTCCTCTCGGTACCGTTCCAACCTGTCTCGCATCTGGAGGACATACTGGACAATCCCCTGTCCTGAGGTAGCTACTGGGGAACCTTCCCAGCACTTCTTCAGCAGGTCCAGTGGTCCTTGCACTGGCCATCCATAGAGGAGTTCGAATGGCGAGAAACCTGTCGATGCCTGAGGCACCTCCCTGTAAGCAAAAAGCAGAAAGGGTAACCACTTATCCCAGTCTTTACCAGTGTCAGCCACAAACTTCCTCAGCATGTTCTTGAGCGTTTGATTGAATCTCTCTACGAGCCCATCCGTTTGGGGATGGTAGGGAGTAGTCCTCAAGCCTTTAATGCCCAGCTGTTGGTGGAGTTGAACCATCAGTCGCGAGGTGAAGTTTGTCCCTTGGTCCGTCAGGATTTCATCTGGGATTCCTACACGAGAGAAGAGCTGAACAAGAGCACTGATTATTTTTGGAGTGGTTATGGAACGGAGTGGGAAGGCTTCTGGGAACCGGGTGGCATAGTCACAGATCACCAATATATACTTGTAACCTGCACTACTCTTCTCCAAGGGTCCAACAATGTCCATTGCAATTCTCTTGAATGGGGTAGAGATAACTGGCAGTGAACATAGAGGAGCCCGTTCAGACCTACGGACAGCACTGGTTTTCTGGCACGTGGGGCATGATTTGCAGTATTTTTGTACATCAGTATACATGGAGGGCCAAAAGAAACGGGAGCCTAGCCTAAGATAGGTCTTATGTTGCCCTAGATGGCCTGCCCATGGAACTGTATGTGCAAGGTTGAGAACAAGTGGTCTACAGGTAGATGGCACCACCAACTTCCTGCTATCTGCCTCTGACCCAAGGTAGAGTATGTGGTTGTCTACTGTGTAAATCACCCCCACATGAAGATTGACTGTCCCCAGCTAAGGCCTTGTCAAACAAACATTTCAAGGTTGTGTCAGACTTCTGCAGTGTAGCAAAATTTTGTGGAACATCCCATTGCACCTCTAACCCAGACACATCAGCTACAGGTACAGGGGTTCCCACATACTTCTCAAGACGCCGCTGGCGGCGTGACTTTCTGGGCCCTTTGGTTCCCCCCTCGCACAGACTATCACACAAGTCAGGCAGAGGTTGTAAACCAGCTTTGGCCTGGGCACGAGTGACAACTGAACATGCCATCTGAACATCAGACTGGCAAACTGACTGCCCATATAGCTGACCCCCCACACTTCCCAACAGATCAGAGAGTACAGGCACATCCCTCCCCAAAATCATCTCAAAAGGTAGCTTCTCCATTACCCCAACTTTGAGGAGGTATTTCTGACCCTGAATCTCAACTGTGAGCTCAGCTGTGGGCTGCTGTGACTGGTCACCATGGACACATTGGATCAGTGTCTGATGACCATAATCAATGTCATTAACAGGTACATTACCTTTTCTGATCAATGACAGGGAACTGCTGGTGTCAATCATTGCAGTAAGACTTTTACCATTCACTTTTACAGGTACCAAGCATGACCCTTCCAGAGTCTGTCTATTCTGAACACCATCCCCCTCGCTGGGTACATAACAGTAACCTGAGAGCTTGGATTTACGTAGCGGACACATTGAAGCTTTGTGCCCCTGCTGCCGGCAGTAAAAACAGGTCAGACCCCTCCCATCAGAGCGAACTGCATGATCCCTTACCTCCCTCCCAGACACATAACCCCCAGAGTTACCTCCACCATCTCTGGTGTTTCTGATGTCCCTTGTGTCTCTGAGACTCCTTGGAGCGGGTGCTGCAGGTTGTGGTGGGCCCCCTTTACGTGCATGAAGATACTGCAGTGCAAGCTTGGCCGCCATAAGCACGTCCTTGGGCTCGTGCTCTCGGACCCAGGTTCGAATGTCGTGTGGTAGAACTTGTAGAAGTTGCTCGAGGATGATGACCTCCCCGATTTCGTCCTGTGTCTTCTCCCCCGGTCGAACCCATCGTCGGTAGCGACCATTGAGGCGGTGGTACGTCTCTGTCGGTGACTCACCCGATGGCGTTGATGCAGCTCTGAAGCGTTGACGGTAGGTTTCCGGTGAGATGTCAAACTTCACCAGCAGCGCTTCCTTCAAGCCCTTGTAGACATTGGCCAGCCCCTCATCCATTGCTGTGTAAGCCTCTAAGGCCTTGCCCGTGAGCAATGGGACAAGCCTGCAGGCCCACTCTACCTCAGGCCACTGCCACGTCTTAGCCATGCGCTCAAACCTCAGCAGGTAGTTTTCAATGTCCTCCCCCTGCTGGTATGAGGGCATCTTTGGCTCCTTCCTCAGGAATGCTGGAAGATGGACGTTAACACTGCTGGACTGGTCTCCTGGTGCTGGCCTCATTACTGCTTGGGGTGCCTGCTGTGGAGTTGAAGTCCCTGCTGCATCGAGCCTTTGTCGTCCTGGTGTTGGAAGACCCAATCTTGGGCTCTCACTGACGAGTTCCGCCTGGTGGGGAGCTGTGAGGATAGATTGGCGTAGGCCACATAACTCCTGCTTGAGGTCTTCGTCCCTCTTCTCAAGGCAGGTGAAAAGTTGCTGAAAAAGGGTTACCATGGTTGGGTGTGGTTCTGGTCCCCCAACTGCTCCTTCAGTCAGCAGCTCACCCAGTTCTGGTTGTCTTTGGCCCCGCGGTCGGGCTCCTAGTTTCTCATACTTGACCTCTTCTTCTCCAGACGATTCCATGGTATTCCACCCCGGTTCAACTTCAGGTACCTTTTCTGACAGTTGCTGATGTTGCTGAGAACGCAATCCTGTACGCATTCCTTTACCTCTCTTGTTGGAATTCACTGATTTGCGGTACGCCATCCCACCACTGCCACCATATGTCACGTAGAGTAGGCCAGAAGGCTAAACTGGATAACCTAACCTCTATCAAAATAAAAAGATGGCGGAGCCGCAAAAGTTCTTCTGTGCAAAGGTGTTTATTTACAAGTGATTCCGGAACAAAAAACAACAGTACTGCCATCAACGTCTACCTTATGGGACAGCTTAAAAACAATGCTGCCCCATCCACAGCTCAATCCAAAAAATGCCTCCTTAGAGACTGGAGAGAGGCTCCTTTTGTAGGGCTAGCCCCTCCCCTCAGAACAATTAACCCTAATTAATTAATCAATTAACAATACAAACCTACATTTTCCATGAACTAAACATACTAAAGGATATACATTGCAACACGGTTTTAAACAATATCACAACATAACATTTACAACATTACATCACTACTGACAATATCTTTCAATATGCCCATATGCATTAATGAGCCATTTGGGACAGGCACTATAAAGCCAACCCAATTCCCTTAGCTCGGGTCCTTTTCCAGCATACCCGGAAGCTACAGAGATGGAGAGAGAGGAACAGAACAAACAAACAATGCGCTCATCCACAACATTGATAAGTATAATACGTATTGTATCTCTCAAATATGAACATTGACAAGTGTGAAATGCCTGCACCAAGACAGAAGTTAATTTGTGTGTCGACCCACATTGTTAACTTATGGTATAATGGCGCAGGGAGGAGTGATGAATATGTGTGTGCGTTAAAGAACCAAATGCTGCCCGCGGCCAGTGACGGACTTCTCCGTCACACCTTGAGAGATTCCACAGCCTGTTGGATCTCCTTCAGCTCCTTCTCTCTCTCCTGGAATCTCTGCTGGACCTTCTGCTGACTCATTCCCAGCTGCCTCTGTGGAGAATCACTCTTCAATGAGCTATCAAGCTTTATTAGTCCAGTAGATCAATAGTACAGTAATGTGACATAGGACCCATAGAGAGGAAGGTCTACAATCCTGAGGAAGTCCCTTTACAATATTATATTATGTTGCTATGTGAATGATTATAGTTTTTATGGTAGACCTACATGTATCAAGGGGTTGAGACTGAACTTTGGACTCATAAAAGGCCATTCTGAATGATAATAGTGTTTGACTTTAGAAAATGGTGATACATTTGGAGAATCTAGGTTAACATATCTATATACTCAAGGTTTGTGTTCATTTTTGTGGATCCATTTAATTTGAATGATCTCATATTCAAACAGATTTAGTTCCTACTGTATCTTTAATTCTTTGTTTATCAGACAGTCACCAACAAGTTGTTCTGGTCTTACCTGTTTCTCAGTCCTCTCTGCTGCAGCTGACACTGTATCATGGCCTTTATGTTCATCCATTGTACACAGATAACAGATACACTGCTGATCGGTACGACAGTAAACCTCCAGCAGTTTGTCATGATGAGAGCAGATCTTCTCCTGTAGTTGTGCGGTGGCTTTGACCAGCTTGTGCTTCTTCAAAGCAGGAGATTCATAGTGAGGTTGGAGGTGAGTCTCACAGTAAGAGGCCAGACACACCAGACAGGACATGAGGGCTTTCTGCTTTCTGGTCCCAGTGCAGACATCACACACCACATCTCCAGGTCCAGCATAGCACAGAGCAGGAGGGGGAGCAGCCTGGAGTCCTGTCTTCCTCAGTTTCTCAACCACCTCAGCCAACATGTTATTTTTCCTCAGATTAGGCCTTGGAGTGAAGGTCTCTCTGCACTGAGGACAGCTATAGACCCCTTTCAGAACATCCTGATCCCAGCAGCCCTCAATACAGCTCCTACAGTAACTGTGTCCACAGGGGATGGTGACCGGCTCCTTCAGTAGATCCAGACAGACAGAACAACAGAACTGGTCCTGGTCCAGCAGATCTCCCTGTTGAGCCATTTGGACGGTTGTTCACTCTCACACAGGCAGACGACAGAGAGACTCAGATCAGTTTCGTTTACACAGAAGAGAGTTTGTGGGAAGGGGAGGGACTTCCTGGTTCTGCCAGAGGGGTGGGGTTAGAAGGAGGGAGGGGTTAGAGGAATGGAGGAAGAGAGAGAGGAACTGCAAGCAACAGCAAGAGGGAGACAAACAGTTTTGTTCCAAGGTTAGAGCCCTTAACATGGAACAAATGTCATAATGAATCTAACTTGACTAGAATACAGTATGTACATATGAAGTGGACAGTAGTAGTTATATAGGACAGGCCTTGACTAGAATACAGTACATACATAAGAAGTGGACAGTAGAAGTTAAATAGGACAGGCCTTGACTAGAATACAGTATATACATATGAAGTGGAAGGTAGTAGTTAAATAGGACAGGCCTTGACTAGAATACAGTATATACATATGAAGTGGACAGTAGTAGTTAAATAGGACAGGCCTTGACTAGAATACAGTATATACATATGAAGTGGACAGTAGTAGTTAAATAGGACAGGCCTTGACTAGAATACAGTATATACATATGAAGTGGACAGTAGTAGTTAAATAGGACAGGCCTTGACTAGAATACAGTATATACATATGAAGTGGACAGTAGTAGTTAAATAGGACAGGCCTTGACTAGAATACAGTATATACATATGAAGTGGACAGTAGTAGTTAAATAGGACAGGCCTTGACTAGAATACAGTATATACATATGAAGTGGACAGTAGTAGTTAAATAGGACAGGCCTTGACTAGAATACAGTATACATATATGAAGTGGACAGTAGTAGTTAAATAGGACAGGCCTTGACTAGAATACAGTATATACATATGAAGTGGACAGTAGTAGTTAAATAGGACAGGCCTTGACTAGAATACAGTATATACATATGAAGTGGACAGTAGTAGTTAAATAGGACAGGCCTTGACTAGAATACAGTATATACATATGAAGTAGACAGTAGTAGTTAAATAGGACAGGCCTTGACTAGAATACAGTATACACATATGAAGTGGACAGTAGTAGTTAAATAGGATGAACCATGACTAGAATACAGTATATACAGTGGGGCAAAAAATTATTTAGTCAGCCACCAACTGTTTGAGGTTGTGGACAGGTGTCTTTTATACTGATAACAAGTGCAAACAGGTGCCATTAATACAGGTAACGAGTGGAGGACAGAGGAGCCTCTTATAGAAGAAGTTACAGGTCTGTGAGAGCCAGAAATCTTGCTTGTTTGTAGGTGACCAAATACTTATTTGACACCATAATTTGCAAATAAATTCATTAAAGATCCTACAATGTGATTTTCTGGATTATTTTTCTCATTTTTTCTGTCATAGTTTAAGTGTACCTATGATGAAAATTACAGGCCTCAGTCATCTTTTTAAGTGGGAGAACTTGCACAATTGGTGGCTGACTAAATTATTTTTTGCCCCACTGTATCTAGTCTCCCTTACGGCTCTAATCTGATATTGGTAGTGGGGTGGTAGATGTCTAGTCTCCCTTACCGCTCTAATCTGTTACTGGTAGATGTCTAGTCTCCCTTACGGCTCTAATCTGATAGTGGTAGATGTCTAGTCTCCCTTACGGCTCTAATCTGATAGTGGGGTGGTAGATGTCTAGTCTCCCTTATAGCTCTAATCTGATAGTGGTAGATGTCTAGTCTCCCTTATAGCTCTAATCTGATAGTGGTAGTGGGGTGGTAGATGTCTAGTCTCCTTTAGGGCTCTAATCTGTTACTGGTAGATGTCTAGGCTCCCTTATGACTCTAATCTGTTAGTGGTAGATGTCTAGTCTCCCTTACGGCTCTAATCTGTTAGTGGTAGATGTCTAGGCTCCCTTATGGCTCTATTCTGTTAGTGTTAGATGTCTAGTCTCCCTTACGGACCTTATCTGATAGTGGGGTGGTAGATGTCTAGTCTCCCTTATAGCTCTAATCTGATAGTGGTAGTGGGGTGGTAGATGTCTAGTCTCCCTTATGGCTGTAATCTAATATTGGTAGTGGGGTGGTAGATGTCTAGTCTTCCTTATGGCTCTAATCTGATAGTTGTAGTGGGGTGGTAGATGTCTAGTCTCCCTTATGGCTCTAATCTGATATTGGTAGTGGGGTGGTAGATGTCTAGTCTCCTTTACGGCTCCAATCTGATAGTGGTAGTGGGTGGTAGATGTCTAGTCTCCTTTACGGCTCTAATCTGATAGTGGTAGTGGGTGGTAGATGTCTAGTCTTCCTTATGGCTCTAATCTGATAGTTGTAGATGTCTTGTCTAAATTACGGCTCTAATCTGATAGTGGGGTGGTAGATGCCTAGTCTCCTTTACGGCTATAATCTGATAGTGGTAGTGGGGTGGCAGATGTCTAGTCTCCCTTCTGGCTCTAAACTGACAGTGGTAGCAGGGTGGTAGATGCCTCGTCTCCCTTATGGTTCTAATCTGAATGTGGTAGATGTCTCGTCTCCTTTATAGCTCTTATCTAATCGTGGTAGTGGCTTGGTAGATGTCTAGTCTCCCTTACGGCTCTAATCTGATAGTGGTAGATGTTTATTCTCCCTCATGGCTCTAATCTGATAGTGGTAGTGGGGTGGTAGATGCCTCGTCTCCCTCATGGTTCTAATCTGAATGTGATAGATGTCTAGTCTCCTTTATAGCTCTAATCTAATCGTGGTAGTGGGTTGGTAGATGTCTAGTCTCCCTTATGGCTCTAATCTGATAGTGGTAGATGTTTATTCTCCATCATGGCTCTAATCTGATAGTGGTAGTGGGGTGGTAGATGCCTCGTCTCCCTCATGGTTCTAATCTGAATGTGGTAGATGTCTAGTCTCCTTTATAGCTCTAATCTAATCGTGGTAGTGGGTTGGTAGATGTCTAGTCTCCCTTACGGCTCTAATCTGATAGTGGTAGAAGTCTATTCTCCCTCATGGCTCTAATCTGATAGTGGTAGATGTCTAGTATCCCTTATGGCTCTAAACTGATAGTAGTAGTGGGGTGGTAGATGCCTAGGGTCCCTTATGGCTCTAATCTGATAGTGGTAGTGGGGTGGTAGATGTCTAGTCTCCCTTATGGCTCTAATCTGATAGTGGTAGAAGTCTTGTCTAAATTACGGCTCTAATCTGATAGTGGGGTGGTAGATTCCTAGTCTCCCTTACGGTTCTAATCTGATAGTGGTAGATGTCTATTATCCCTTATGGCTCTAAACTGATAGTAGAGTGGGGTGGTAGATGCCTAGTCTTCCTTATGGCTCTAATCTGACAGTGGTAGTGGGGTGGTAGATGCCTAATCTCCCTGTTGGCTCTAATCTGATAGTGGTAGTGGGGTGGTAGATGTCTAATCTCCCTTCTGGCTCTAATCTGATACGGCTCTAATCTGATAGTAGGGTGGTAGATGTCGAGTCTCCCTTATGGCTCTAATCTGATAGTGGTAGTGGGGTGGTAGATGTCTAGTTGCCCTTATGGCTCTAATCTGATAGTGGTAGTGGAGTTGTAGATGTCTAGACTCCCTTATGGCTCTAATATGGTAGTGGTAGACGTCTAGTCTTCCTTATGGCTCAAATCTGATAGTGGTAGTGGGTTTGAAGATGTCTAGTCTCCCTTCCCTTATGGCTCTAATCTGGTTGTTGTAGCTGCCTAGTCTAATTCATGGCTCTAATCTAATGGTGGTAGATGAAGAAATTCGGCTTGTCACCAAAAGCACTCACAAACTTCTACAGATGCACAATCGAGAGCATCCTGGCGGGCTGTATCACCGCCTGGTATGGCAACTGCACCGCCCTCAACCGTAAGGCTCTCCAGAGGGTAGTGAGGTCTGCACAACGCATCACCGGGGGCAAACTACCTGCCCTCCAGGACACCTACACCACCCGATGTCACAGGAAGGCCATAAAGATCATCAAGGACATCAACCACCCGAGCCACTGCCTGTTCACCCCGCTATCATCCAGAAGGCGAGGTCAGTACAGGTGCATCAAAGCTGGGACCGAGAGACTGAAAAACAGCTTCTATCTCAAGGCCATCAGACTGTTAAACAGCCACCACTAACATTGAGTGGCTGCTGCCAACACACTGACACTGACTCAACTCCAGCCACTTTAATAATGGGAATTGATGGGAAACGATGTAAATATATCACTAGCCACTTTAAACAATGCTACCTTATATAATGTTACTTACCCTACATTATTCATCTCATATGCATACGTATATACTGTACTCTATATATCATCGACTGTATCCTTATGTAATACATGTATCACTAGCCACTTTAAACTATGCCACTTTGATTACATACTCATCTCATTTGTACATACTGTACTCGATACCATCAACTGTATCTTGCCTATGCCGCTCTGTACCATCACTCATTCATATATCCTTATGTACATATTCTTTATCCCCTTACACTGTGTACAAGACAGTAGTTTTGGAATTGTTAGTTAGATTACTTGTTATTACTGCATTGTCGGAACTAGAAGCACAAGCATTTCGCTACACTCGCATTAACATCTCCTAACCATGTGTATGTGAAAAATCAAATTTGATTTGATGATTTGATTTGATTTGTCTAGGATCAGTAACCCACACTAACCCACTACCTGTATGTCTCCTCTGTCTAGGATCAGTAACCCACTACCTGTATGTCTCCTCTGTCTAGGATCAGTAACCCACACTAACCCACTACCTGTAGGTATCCTCTGTCTAGGATCAGTAACCCACACAAACCCACTACCTGTATGTCTCCTCTGTCTAGGATCAGTAACCCACACTAACCCACTACCTGTATGTCTCCTCTGTCTAGGATCAGTAACCCACACTAACCCACTACCTGTATGTCTCCTCTGTCTAGGATCAGTAACCCACTACCTGTATGTCTCCTCTGTCTAGGATCAGTAACCCACACTAACCCACTACCTGTATGTCTCCTCTGTCTAGGATCAGTAACCCACACTAACCCACTACCTGTATGTCTCCTCTGTCTAGGATCAGTAACCCACTACCTGTATGTCTCCTCTGTCTAGGATCAGTAACCCACACTAACCCACTACCTGTATGTCTCCTCTGTCTAGGATCAGTAACCCACTACCTGTATGTCTCCTCTGTCTAGGATCAGTAACCCACACTAACCCACTACCTGTATGTCTCCTCTGTCTAGGATCAGTAACCCACACTAACCCACTACCTGTATGTCTCCTCTGTCAATCTGTTTTCTACTCAGAGAATGATGCATAGTTATTAGCTAGTAAGTTTCTACTGAAACAAACTGCCTTTGTGTACCTCAGGAATGCGGCCAAGTGCTGTTTGGGTGTGACCACTGTAAGTGACATGTCCTGTTTTTTGGTATCTGCAAAGGATCCAGCTGGGTGGAGACATGCCAGAGAACAGAAACTAGCTGGAGCAGCAGCACCTAAATATCATCAGAAAAGAGTCATGAAACTGGTGGTTATCACTGTCTGCACTCTATGCCTCCACCCATGTCTTCACACAGCTGCTACCTGCCATGTAGCCAAAGAGGTTGTACTTTTCTAGAAAAGATGAGACCCAACAGTGTTTGTTGAACTTTAGACTCTGCACTGTTGAGTGATGGTCAACTGATCCAGATTTGATAATCTGATAATAAAGTTGCTGTTTGAATAATCTAGTCTCTCTCCCTATTGGTTAGAATCTCCATGACAGGCCTCCTAGTGGTCGGTGTCCTAAGGCACTGTATCTTACTGCTGTGCCACTAGAGATCCTGGTTTGAGTCCAAACTCTGTTGACCCGGTTGACCCACCGGGCGGACGACATTTTGCCCAGCGTTGTCCGGGTTTGGGGAGGGTTTGGCCGGCAAGGATGTCCTTGTGCCAATGCACAAGAGCGACTCCTGTGGCGGGCCGGGCGCAGGGCACGTTGACACGGTCGCCGGGTGTACAGTGCACGCTGACACGTTAGCCGGGTGTACAGTGCACGCTGACACGGTCGCCGGGTGTACAGTGCACGCTGACACGGTCGCCGGGTGTACAGTGCACGCTGACACGGTCGCCGGGTGTACAGTGCACGCTGACACGGTCGCCGGGTGTACAGTGCACGCTGACACGGTCGCCGGGTGTACAGTGCACGCTGGGAAACGATGTAAATATATCACTAGCCACTTTAAACAATGCTACCTTATATAATGTTACTTACCCTACATTATTCATCTCATATGCATACGTATATACTGTACTCTATATCATCGACTGTATCCTTATGTAATACATGTATCACTAGCCACTTTAAACTATGCCACTTTGATTACATACTCATCTCATTTGTACATACTGTACTCGATACCATCAACTGTATCTTGCCTATGCCGCTCTGTACCATCACTCATTCATATATCCTTATGTACATATTCTTTATCCCCTTACACTGTGTACAAGACAGTAGTTTTGGAATTGTTAGTTAGATTACTTGTTATTACTGCATTGTCGGAACTAGAAGCACAAGCATTTCGCTACACTCGCATTAACATCTCCTAACCATGTGTATGTGAAAAATAAAATTTGATTTGATGATTTGATTTGATTTGTCTAGGATCAGTAACCCACACTAACCCACAACCTGTATGTCTCCTCTGTCTAGGATCAGTAACCCACTACCTGTATGTCTCCTCTGTCTAGGATCAGTAACCCACACTAACCCACTACCTGTAGGTATCCTCTGTCTAGGATCAGTAACCCACACAAACCCACTACCTGTATGTCTCCTCTGTCTAGGATCAGTAACCCACACTAACCCACTACCTGTATGTCTCCTCTGTCTAGGATCAGTAACCCACACTAACCCACTACCTGTATGTCTCCTCTGTCTAGGATCAGTAACCCACTACCTGTATGTCTCCTCTGTCTAGGATCAGTAACCCACACTAACCCACTACCTGTATGTCTCCTCTGTCTAGGATCAGTAACCCACACTAACCCACTACCTGTATGTCTCCACTGTCTAGGATCAGTAACCCACTACCTGTATGTCTCCTCTGTCTAGGATCAGTAACCCACACTAACCCACTACCTGTATGTCTCCTCTGTCTAGGATCAGTAACCCACTACCTGTATGTCTCCTCTGTCTAGGATCAGTAACCCACACTAACCCACTACCTGTATGTCTCCTCTGTCTAGGATCAGTAACCCACACTAACCCACTACCTGTATGTCTCCTCTGTCAATCTGTTTTCTACTCAGAGAATGATGCATAGTTATTAGCTAGTAAGTTTCTACTGAAACAAACTGCCTTTGTGTACCTCAGGAATGCGGCCAAGTGCTGTTTGGGTGTGACCACTGTAAGTGACATGTCCTGTTTTTTGGTATCTGCAAAGGATCCAGCTGGGTGGAGACATGCCAGAGAACAGAAACTAGCTGGAGCAGCAGCACCTAAATATCATCAGAAAAGAGTCATGAAACTGGTGGTTATCACTGTCTGCACTCTATGCCTCCACCCATGTCTTCACACAGCTGCTACCTGCCATGTAGCCAAAGAGGTTGTACTTTTCTAGAAAAGATGAGACCCAACAGTGTTTGTTGAACTTTAGACTCTGCACTGTTGAGTGATGGTCAACTGATCCAGATTTGATAATCTGATAATAAAGTTGCTGTTTGAATAATCTAGTCTCTCTCCCTATTGGTTAGAATCTCCATGACAGGCCTCCTAGTGGTCGGTGTCCTAAGGCACTGTATCTTACTGCTGTGCCACTAGAGATCCTGGTTTGAGTCCAAACTCTGTTGACCCGGTTGACCCACCGGGCGGACGACATTTTGCCCAGCGTTGTCCGGGTTTGGGGAGGGTTTGGCCGGCAAGGATGTCCTTGTGCCAATGCACAAGAGCGACTCCTGTGGCGGGCCGGGCGCAGGGCACGTTGACACGGTCGCCGGGTGTACAGTGCACGCTGACACGTTAGCCGGGTGTACAGTGCACGCTGACACGGTCGCCGGGTGTACAGTGCACGCTGACACGGTCGCCGGGTGTACAGTGCACGCTGACACGGTCGCCGGGTGTACAGTGCACGCTGACACGGTCGCCGGGTGTACAGTGCACGCTGACACGGTCGCCGGGTGTACAGTGCACGCTGACACGGTCGCCGGGTGTACAGTGCACGCTGACACGGTCGCCAGGTGTACAGGGCACGCTGACACGGTCGCCGGGTGTACAGTGCACGCTAACACGGTCACCAGGTGTACAGGGCACGCTGACACGGTCGCCGGGTGTACAGTGTTTCCTCCGACACATTGGTGCTTCCGGGTTAAGAGGGCGTTGTGTCAAGAAGCAGTGCGGCTTTGTTGGGTTGCGTTTCGGGAGGACACAAGGCTCTCAACCTTTGCCTCTCGAGTCCTTATGGATGGTTCAGCGATGGGACGAGATTGTAACTACCAATTGGAAACTAGGAAAAAGGGGTAAAAAATACAACTATTTCGGATTTTAAATAAAAAATACAAAATACATTGGAGAGCAGTTCAGCCCAGTGTAATTCAAACGACAAAATACTCAGAAGTAATTCAAATATATGTTTCAAATACATATAACATAAATACTGACCACCTCTGTCTACTACCCAACACACTGTCACACTTCCTTTCAAAGAAACCACACCCCCTCTACATACAGAGAACCCAGTCCAGTAGGAAGCCACTCCCCCTCTACATACAGGGAACACAGTCCAGTAGGAAGCCACTCCCTCGCTACATACAGAGAACAAAGTCCAGTAGGAAGCCACCCCCCCTCTACATACAGGGAACACAGTCCAGTAGGAAGCCACTCCCCCTCTACATACAGGGAACACAGTCCAGTAGGAAGCCACTCCCCCTCTACATACAGAGAACCCAGTCTAGGAGGAAGCCACTCCCTGTCCTCTGGTGTAGAGTTCCATGAAACAGAAAGTAATCTTTCACACTGCCATTGCTTAACCTACGGGAGAGAGCACCAAAATGGCAGAGAATCAGGAACTGTTCTGTTGCTCCATCTGTCTGGATCTACTGAAGGATCCGGTGACTACTGCCTGTGGACACAGTTACTGTATGGGCTGTATTAAAGAAAGCTGGGATCAGGATGATCTGAAAGGTGTCTACAGCTGTCCACAGTGCAGACAGACCTTTATCCCAAGACCTGTTCTGAACAGGAGCACTGTGCTGACTGAAGTGGTGGAGAAACTGAAGAAGACAGGACTCCAGGCTGCTCCCCCTCCTGCTCTGTGCTATGCTGGACCTGGAGATGTGGCGTGTGATGTCTGCACTGGGACCAGAAAGCAGAAAGCCCTCATGTCCTGTCTGGCGTGTCTGGCCTCTTACTGTGAGACTCACCTCCAACCTCACTATGAATCTCCTGCTTTCAAGAAGCACAAGCTGGTCAAAGCCACGGCACAACTACAGGAGAAGATCTGCTCTCATCATGACAAACTACTGGAGGTTTACTGTCGTACCGATCAGCAGTGTATCTGTCTGCTGTGTGTGATGGATGAACATAAAGGCCATGATACAGTGTCAGCTGCAGCAGAGAGGACTGAGAAACAGGTAAGATCAGAACAACTTGTTGGTGACTGTCTGATGAACTAAGAATTATTTATACAGTAGGTACTACATCTCTTTGAATATTTGAGAATTAAAGTGAATTAATTATTTTTTTAAATCAATCCACAGAACAAATATGAACACAAACCTTGAGTTGAATATGTTAACCCAGATTCTCCAAATGTATCACCATTTTCTAAAGTAAAACACTATTATCATTCTGAATGGCATTTTATGAGTCCAAAGTTAAGTCTCAACCCCTTGATACATGTAGGCCTACCATAAAAACTATAATCATTCACATAGCAACATAATATAATATTGTAAAGGGACTTCCTCAGGATTGTAGACCTTCCTCTCTATGGGTCCTATGTCACATTACTATACTATTGATCTACTGGACTGATAAAGCTTGATAGCTCATTGAAGAGTGATTCTCCACAGAGTCAGCTGGGGATGAGTCAGCAGAAGGTCCAGCAGAGATTCCAGGAGAGAGAGAAGGAGATGAAGAAGCTCCAACAGGCTGTGAAGTCTTTCAAGGTGAGTATTGTTGACCAGTGGAGACACACCATTTCACTTCTCTCCTCCAGTCAGAGAGAGAGAGAGGGGGGCCCCTATCCAATCCCACTGACCCCACTGTTGGGAACAGGCAGTCTGGACCCCTTTCAGAGAATAGACTGGTTCATGTAACCAACTGGGCTGCCTCATCACATTACCATGAGTAACCATGACGACTCATGTCCCCTATACATTAAAATGGAACTGTCTCTCTCTCAATTGAATTAAATTCATAGGGCTTTATTGGCATGGAAATATATGTTTACATTGCCAAAGCAAGTGAAATAGACAATAAACAAAAGTGAAATAAACAATCAGAAATGAACAGTAAACATTACACTTGGAAGGGATTTGAGGGATGGGGGAGGGACTATTAGAAGTTAGTAGGACTCTTTTATTTTCTCAGAAGTACTGAGTTAGGTAGGAGGATTTAGAGTGGTGTAAACCGTGATTGAACACACTCCAGAACAGTAGGTGGCGCCATGCACCTTTAACGTTGGTTTGAGGGCCTCCATGATATCATAGAAGAAGAAGTTGGTCTGTGAGGGTTTTGTTGTTCATGAGGAGGGCTACTATTCTTTTCTCTTTTGGTTTTCAAGTATTTTCAGAATGTATTAAAGCCAAAGCTAAAGCTTCCCTAAACAATTCAATATATCAGTCAATATATTTTCTCTGTGATTTATTTTCTCTCCGTCAACCGTTCCATCGCATCTTAACCGTCTTACCGGGCGGGCACTAGGACCCGGGGGAGGCTGCTGCTGCAGAGGCTGCTGCACCGCTCGTGACTGTCAGTCTTCCTTGTAGCTCATTGGTTAAGCTGTGGCTCGAGACTGTTAACAGTTAACGGACAGGAAACGGCTCTGACAGGACACATTCATGTCGAGGCAGTGATGTGAATGTGTGGTAAGTTAGAATAGAGAGAGAGAGTTTTCACTACTATAGACTTTGGTCATAATCAAAGCTTTGTTAACCAATAGGTTTTTATGTGAGGCTGCCTGTAAGTTACATTGTAACAGACGTTACTAACGGTAACGGTGTCTTTTAAATTCGACATAAGTTATGTGGCGATGATATCTAGTTAACGCTGTATTTAATGTAGTGTAATGACCTGACTCGATCATAAAGGAACAATTGTCCAGACAGAGGATTGAGTTACGAATTTATGGTTTATTACCAACTTTACACAGGCTACTGTTTGGCCTTAGCTCACGCCAAATACATGAAAGATACCCCACAAGCCAATCAGGACCATCTCTTGTGAAGCCCAGACGTAAGAGAGAGAACAAAGGCTGAACCTTAACTTCCAATGCCCCGCCCCCTCCACGCCACTCCGCCAACCACCAGGATGCCCGGCATCAGAACATCCCAGGCATTCCTGTGATTGGCAGATGGCAGGTTGATTGGCATGTCGGATCCCGCAAACACTGGGAACTGGTAAGTACAACACAACCACCTACTAGCCCATTGGTTCTTAACCGGCAAAACTAAGAGAACACTTCCTTAAGCTGCATGGAGATGGAAAATACAAGAACACAACACTCGCTGAATTCAAGGTGAAGAGAGCCAGATTCGATGAAAAGGCTACTCTGCCTGTTCTCGGCTTTGTACCCATCAACAAACTGATCCTCACAGCATCGTACGAAGTTGCTTACCTGATAGCAAAGCAGGGCAAACCACACACCATTGGTGAAACACTCATAAAACCAGCTGTGTTGAAGATGGCGAATATCATGCTGGGAAAAGAGGCTGAAGTTAAGTTATCCCAAATTCCTCTTTCAAATGACACCATCGGTGACAGAATAGAGGACATGAGCAAAGGCTCAAGTAGTTGCAGATCTGATTTCAAGCCCGGCAAAATTCAGCCTTCAACTGGACGAGACCACAGACGTTTCCAATCTAAGCCAGCTTGCTGTATTAGTGCGCTATGTGAAAGACGACGTGATAAAGGAAGATTTTTTATTTTGTAAGCCTCTTACAACAACAACTAAGGCAGCCGATGTGAAGAAACTTGTGGATGACTTCTTCAAAAACAACATTCTTTCGTGGGATATGGTTTCTGCAGTTTGTTCGGACGGCGCTCCAGTCATGCTGGGAAGAAAGTCTGGTTTTGGTGCGCTAGTGAAAGCCGATGCACCACATATCATTGTTCCGCATTGTATTCTGCACAGGCATGCGTTGGCAACAAAAACCTTGCCTCCAAAGCAGAAGTATTAAAAATTGTAGTGGAATGCGTGAACTATGTGTGAACTAGTGCTCTGCAGCATCGCATCTTCAGTGAGCTGTGTAAAGAAATGGGCTCTGAATTCGAGGTACTTCTGTACCATTCTAACATTCGGTGGTTATCCCGGGGACAGGTGCTGAATCGTGTTTTTGCTGTGCGTGTGGAATTTGCCCTGTTTTTACATGAGCACCAACATTGTCATGCAGATTGCTTCAAAAATTCTGAGTTCATTCTCATTTTAGCGTACATGGCCGATATCTTCGCAGCTCTCAATCATCTCAATCAAAAGATGCAGGGCGGTGGAGTCGACATCATCGAAGCGGAGGAAAACCTGAATGCTTTTAAAAAAAAAGCTACCATTATGGAAATGACGAACAGAGAACAATAACTTCGCAAACTATCCTTTTCTGGACGACTGTGTAAGTAAGATCGAAGATGTATCTGGAATCGGAGACATTTCTGTAGCCGCGGAACTGAAGCAAGCAACTTAGATGAACTTGCAAAGTCTCTCTTCCCTACAAGTCATATCCAGCATGGGTGCCGTTCACGTTTAGTGTTGAGAAATGAAATCATTGAAATTCAGCTTTGTTCTGACAAACACCACTTTATATATATATATATATATTTGTCATCTACGATGGAAGGTGATCGAGCTACAGTGGTGTTTGTCAGACCAGGAGACATCTGAAAATCTCATGTGAAAAGGAAAGATATGTTGTAACAAACGGTATGAATCTGAAAATCTCCATATATATATATATATATTTTTATAATTATGCTCAGCTCATGGGGCCTTTGATGATATGAGGCCAGAGGAAATGGCCTCTTCTGCCTAATGGTAAATCCACAGTGAGCACAGCGCCACAATGGCTCGAGCCCTGGGAGTCAGGGAGGAGACGCCAGAGTAGTGAGCTCAGTGGCCACTGCAGTTTGTCCCCTTTGGCTTCACTGTTGACACGAAGTAACACCAAAACTAGTGGCAACTGAGCTGCCACTAAACACGAAGGAGACCAAACCTTCACTTTCACTGGAGTATAATTAAAACACAGATGTTTTGAAACTCCCGATTACAGCCGGCTGTGATACAGTCCGGGATCTAACCCGGGTCTGTAGTGTTGCCTTAGACCACTGCGCCACTCAAATACTATAGCGAAATGTAATCGTTCCATATAGTTCCATCTATGCCGTTGTAATTTATTAAAACATTTTGCTACACTGGTCACAGTAAAATTAAACAACTATAGTCTCGTTGTCTGACAATGACTGGATTAGGAAACGAAACATCTTGAATTCTTGGACGTGTTAAATGAAACATTGTTTTTCTTGAATATCTCAGTAGTCTGATTATTACACTTCTTAAATTAATGAAGCACTATGAATGAGTTTATAAGATGATTATTCATGATCTGTCTGACCAAATGATTGGCTGGTGCCTCCAACAAAGTTAGTAGCGGGCCAGTGACACCATAGGAAAATGAGTCGCGGTGATGTGGGCTGTTTTGTGGATAAAATGCCAGGGCCGTATTTTTGTCCCAGTCCACCCCTGGTTGCCAAGGTGAAGCCGCGCATTTCTGGTCTCTGAAAGGCAACAGCAGAAGTCTGATTTGCAGTAAATATTAATTATTATGTTTTTGTGTGAAATGATTTTGAACTGATGTTCTTGTGATGAGGTTCATTTTGTGTCAAATATGTTTTGAATTTGAAAAAATAA
>NW_023493662.1:1322500-1382500 GCF_013265735.2 Oncorhynchus mykiss
GTATTGATAGTCCATACTGGTCTTTACTATGGTTCTACATACAGTATCTGTATTGATAGTCCATACTGGTCTTTACTATGGTTCTACATACAGTACCTGTATTGATAGTCCATACTGGTCTTTACTATGGTTCTACATACAGTATCTGTATTGATAGTCCATACTGGTCTTTACTATGGTTCTACATACAGTATCTGTATTGATAGTCCATACTGGTCTTTACTATGGTTCTACATACAGTATCTGTATTGATAGTCCATACTGGTCTTTACTATGGTTCTACATACAGTACCTGTATTGATAGTCCATACTGGTCTTTACTATGGTTCTACATACAGTATCTGTATTGATAGTCCATACTGGTCTTTACTATGGTTCTACATACAGTACCTGTATTGATAGTCCATACTGGTCTTTACTATGGTTCTACATACAGTATCTGTATTGATAGTCCATACTGGTCTTTACTATGGTTCTACATACAGTATCTGTATTGATAGTCCATACTGGTCTTTACTATGGTTCTACATACAGTATCTGTATTGATAGTCCATACTGGTCTTTACTATGGTTCTACATACAGTACCTGTATTGATAGTCCATACTGGTCTTTACTATGGTTCTACATACAGTACCTGTATTGATAGTCCATACTGGTCTTTACTATGGTTCTACATACAGTACCTGTATTGATAGTCCATACTGGTCTGTACTATGGTTCTACATACAGTACCTGTATTGATAGTCCATACTGGTCTTTACTATGGTTCTACATACAGTATCTGTATTGATAGTCCATACTGGTCTTTACTATGGTTCTACATACAGTATCTGTATTGATAGTCCATACTGGTCTTTACTATGGTTCTACATACAGTATCTGTATTGATAGTCCATACTAAAATTCACCATAAAATGTCCAGTTCATTCCATAGCTTAACATGGGTAATGCTCCCTCCCTCCTATAAGAGTCATTGATGTGTTGGATGAGATGGGACCCTGCCTTCACCTGGGGATATTTTTTGGATCCGTCACAGCAGGGGTTGTAAAACCCTATGGACCTGAAAGGGACTGCAGTGTGCTCCAGTCTCCAGCAGGGGGCAGTAAAACCCTATGTACCTGAAAGGGACTGCAGTGTGCTCCAGTCTCCAGCAGGGGGCAGTAAAACCCTATGGACCTGAAAGGGACTGCAGTGTGCTCCAGTCTCCAGCAGGGGGCAGTAAAACCCTATGGACCTGAAAGGGACTGCAGTGTGCTGTTAAATCAAAAATAAACTAATTTGAATAACCAATCAACTTGTCTCTGTTTCTATCATTTCTAGTGAGATTGTTCTGGTCTCACCAGAAAGTCAGGATACAGGGCATTTGACACCATTAAATATTCCCTCTCTCTTTTCTTTCCCTGTCCTTCACAAACCATTTCAAAACCTTCCAAACATTTCCATCCTTCTTCAAACCCAATTTACAACTGAATTGAAAAGACCCCATCCGAAATAAATCCCACAGTATCAACACCACTAATGCATATTGGTAACCAGTAAATTGTGTGTGTGTGCTGGTGAACCGTAGGTCAAAAACACACCTGAACAAGGCCTCACTTATCTGGAAGTCTGTTTATGGCCTAATCCAGATACTTTTATCCTGCTCTCCCCGATACCACAGTCTCCGGGGACATTCCCAACGAGAGATAATGAAACCCCCTTTTCTGGAAAAGAAATTGTACATTTCGTTAGCATTCACTATGTTACATTTTAATCAGCAAGCCAAAATGTATTAATTATAAACCAAACATGATAATTGTAAATCCACTGTCCTTTACTCTCATCATTAAATGTATTAATTATAAACCAAACATAATTGTAAATCCACTGTCTTTACTCTCATCATTAAATGTATTAATTATAAACTAAACATGATAATGTAAATCCACTGTCTTTACTCTCATCATTAAATGTATTAATTATAAACCAAACATGATAATTGTAAATCCACTGTCCTTACTCTCATCATTAAATGTATTAATTATAAACTAAACATGATAATTGTAAATCCACTGTCTTTACTCTCATCATGAAATGTTTGTTTCAACCCACCAACGTTTATGTATCTTTTATTCAGTCCTATTCTCCATAACCACCACAATGTTCAGGAACTAACTGAAAACATGTCCACTTCATTTTAGGTTTAGTAACCCCTTTGCTAATTCCTCGTTACCCCTCCACCCCTTTCCTACATTCTAGAAATCTATATCAGAATAAAACCACATCTAATTTAAATCTATTTCAGAATAAAACCACATTCAACATCTCATGAGATCAAAAAACACAAGACTTTCTGAGTTAACAAGGAGTGTTTGGCAATATGATTTAAATGTGTTCCCTTTAGAATCCCTTCCCCTGGCATTTCACCAGATTCTTCAACCCAAAATACGTTTTCCTGTGATCCCTGGCCTCTACTAAAACGTTGGGTAAGGCGTGATCTCATACACCTTCCTTCACATAGAATCTGTAACCTCTATCGATCGAACCGAGGCTATACACCGATATGTGACATTTCCTCTCCTGCTGCTCTCAAAAGGATGAATCGAACCGAGGCTAACCCAGTCTTTTTATAGGTTTTGTTCCAGTCCCACTTTACTCTCCCTTCTCCAATGACCAAATAGGCCCACCCCTAAAACAGTACTCTGTCTCCCTACGCTGTGATGTCTTTACTCTCCCTTTTCCAATGACCAATAGCCCCACCCCTAAAACAGTACTCTGTCTCCCTACGCTGTGATGTCTTTACACTCCCTTTTCCAATGACCAATAGCCCCACCCCTAAAACAGGACCCAGTCTTTTTGTAGCTAAGTAAGTGGAGGTTTTGCCAACTATTCCACCTTCTTCCTGTCTGACTTTTCATTCTTTCTTCAACATTCCTCCAGTTTTCTTTATACTTTCCAACAATCCTTCTGCTTTGAACATGTTTATCACCTCGTGTTCTCTTTCCTTTTCTTTCCTGTGTCACTAGTTTTATGTGTTTTTATTAGAGTTTCCATTTCCTCACATACTGAGACATCAAATGTTCCCTCCTCTGACCATTTAGTGCCCATTTTCCTGCTGCGTTTTCCCATTTCTAAACATTTCTATTAGTTCTTCCTTCCATAGGGGACGCCTGGCGCCCAGAATTTATTCTGCTGTTTTACTCATTTTTGCAGCCTGTATTTGTGGTCTTCCTACCATCAGTCTCAGTTGTATTCCTTTTCCTGTGTTAGGTCTGCTAGTTACTAGTATTGTCTTTAATATTAGTCTACTGACAGGTTATATTTTTATTATTGCTGCTCTTTCATTTATTAACTTCCTTATTTGTTCTAACGTTACTGATATTCTTATTTCCGGTTTTATTTGTCTGTTTATTCCTTTAACTTCCTGCGATATTCCTATTTATTTTGCTCCCTAGTTTCGTTGTATTGTGCTCTTCACTTTATTAAAACCTCTCTGTTTCTCTTGTTGTTATATTTCTCCCTCCTGGTCCAGGGCCAAACCTTCCTAACAGTCCGTTAAGTCCTGGATGTCTTGACCCCACGCTGTTCCCTCCTATTGATATCCACATTACTTTTCTTTCTCTGATTATTGCACTATTGGTTATTGGTTATTACCCCTGTCTCTAGGTTTTATAATTGTTCTCTCTTATTGAGTATCTGCTTACTTCAAATGTTATTACTTGTATGTTTCTCTGTACTGTATATTCTTCTACCTTGCAGCACAGTATGTAATGTTTAATGGTCTTACTGGTCAATCGCTGATATCGTCATGACATTTATTACCATTTTATTTTGTAGTGTTCATGTATTTTTAATTTATCCTGTTCAAACTTCTAGTATTATATTAGTTCAATGGTTATTCATGTTCCATTCACACTTGCCTCCTTCAGTGTGGGGCTGGGTTTGTCCTCCCTGCCAGGTCACAGTCAAGTGACGGTCCGGGAGAAGTAGTGTGGGACTGGGTGCGTCCTCCCTACCAGGTCACAGTCAAGTGTCGGTCCGGGAGAAGTAGTGTGGGACTGGGTGCATCCTCACTGCCAGGTCACAGTCAAGTGACGTTCCAGGAGAAGTAGTGTGGGACTGGATGTGTCCTCCCTGCCAGGTCACAGTCAAGTGACGGTCCGGGAGAAGTAGTGTGGGACTGGGTGTGTCCTCCCTGCCAGGTCACAGTCAAGTGACGGTCCGGGAGAAGTAGTGTGGGACTGGGTGCGTCCTCCCTACCAGGTCACAGTCAAGTGACGATCCGAGAGAAGTGTGCAACCCTTTCAGCACCAACAGCTGAGGGGTTGGCCTAGGAGTGGGAAGGTGAACGGAAAGGCTTTGGAGCAACGAACCGCCCTTGCTGTCTCTGCCTGGCCGTTCCCCTCTTTCCACTGGGATTCTCTGCCTCTAACCCTATTACAGGGGCTGACTCACTGGCTTACTGGGGCTCTCTCATGCCGTCCCTGGAAGGGGTGCGTCACCTGAGTGGGTTGATTCACTGATGTGGTCATCCTGTCTGGGTTGGCACCCCCCCTTGGGTTGTGCCATGGCGGAGATCTTTGTGGGCTATACTCAGCCTTGTCTCAGGATGGTAAGTTGGTGGTTGAAGATATCCCTCTAGTGGTGTGGGGGCTGTGCTTTGGCAAAGTGGGTGGGGTTATATCCTTCCTGTTTGGCCCTGTCTGGGGGTGTCCTCGGATGGGGCCACATTGTCTCCTGACCCCTCCTGTCTCAGCCTCCAGTATTTATGCTGCAGTAGTTTATGTGTCGGGGGGCTGGGGTCAATTTGTTATATCTGGAGTACTTCTTGTGTCCTATTCGGTGTCCTGTGTGAATCTAAGTGTGCTTTCTCTAATTCTCTCCTTCTCTCTTTCTCTCTCTCGGAGGACCTGAGCCCTAGGACCATGCCCCAGGACTACCTGACATGATGAATCCTTGCTGTCCCCAGTCCACCTGGCTGTGCTGCTGCTCCAGTTTCAACTGTTCTGCCTTATTACTATTCGACCATGCTGGTCATTTATGAACATTTGAACATCTTGGCCATGTTCTGTTATTATCTCCACCCGGCACAGCCAGAAGAGGACTGGCCACCCCACATAGCCTGGTTCCTCTCTAGGTTTCTTCCTAGGTTTTGGCCTTTCTAGGGAGTTTTTCCTAACCACCGTGCTTCTACACCTGCATTGCTTGATACACTTCCTAGACACTATAGGACAGTAACTACAGGTCTATTTGCCTGTCTGAGTAGTCCCATATCGATACACTTCCTAGACACTATAGGACAGTAACCACAGGTCTATTTGCCTGTCTGAGTAGTCCCCTATCGATACACTTCCTAGACACTATAGGACAGTAACCACAGGTATTTAATTTAAATATATTCAACCATGCAGATGGACAGTTCCCACTCCAAACTGGATGAAACAGAACAGTCAACAGGACAGATGAATGAGATGGAATAAATGCCCCAGATGAATTGAATGACTCACCTGACTCAGACTGATTCAATAAGATGAATGTTTGGGCGCAAACTCAAACAGTTCCAATCAAACAAGTCTGAACAAAGTGAATCAGACAACACAATCCTAACTCAAACAGACTGAACAAAGAAGTCTGAACAAACTGAATCAGACAACACAATCCTAACTCAAACAGACTGAACAAACAAGTCTGGCCAAACTGAATCAGAGAACACAATCCTAACTCAAACAGACTGAACAAACAAGTCTGGCCAAACTGAATCAGACAACACAATCCTAACTCAAACAGACTGAACAAACAAGTCTGGCCAAACTAAATCAGACAACACAATCCTAACTCAAACAGACTGAACAAAGAAGTCTGAACAAACTGAATCAGACAACACAATCCTAACTCAAACAGACTGAACAAACAAGTCTGGCCAAACTGAATCAGACAACACAATCCTAACTCAAACAGACTGAACAAACTGAATCAGACAACACAATCCTAACTCAAACAGACTGAACAGACTGGTCAGATGAACCACCTGAACAAGACAGGTGAATAACTCCACTCAACTGAACCATCCAGAACAGATGAAACACACAACTCCCAATCTGCAGCGGCCACAATAATATTTATTGTATACTGTTACAACCCTTAAAGGTTTTTCATTTGTTCATGTTTATTCTTCCATTATTTTGCATGCATTTATTGAATTCAAAAGCTCACGATAATAGTTTAGTTCAATACATTTTGAGAAACCTACTTGGTGTTTTTATAAGTAAGAAGTAAGTAAGAACTGGGGCGGCAGGTAGCCTAGTGGTTAGAGCATTGGACTAATCATTTGAAAGGTTGCAACATCAAATTCCCGAGCTGACAATCTAAAAATCTGTCGTTCTGCCCCTGAACAAGGCAGTTAATCCACTGTTCCCCAGTAGGCTGTCAATGTAAATAAGAATTTGTTCTTAACTGACTTCGCTAGTTACATAAAAACAGCTTACCTCTCATCTAGGTGGCCACCTGTTTGCTCAATTCGTCCAGAAAGACCCGTCTGCAGTCACAGAGTTTTCCACCATTTGCTGGTACCTTGTAGCCACTCTTGGCAAGCTCGCCATTTATGTCGTGGAAATATTCGCTCATTTATATTTCTCAGTTACCAGATCTTGTGAATTCAAATAGACTTTATTACAAAGTAACAAGCCGAGCTGGGCCATGGACCAACTGCCGGACTCAGTCTCAGTCCACTCCTTTTATACAGTTTCATGCTTATAGAAGTGTCATCGTCCCTCCACTTTATGCTAATAACCAGATCCCCTCGGCTTTACTCCACCATTGTTTCCAAATCTAAGTTCTTTACTCTAGGCGGGGTTCCCCTCCCCTCTAGTTCCTTGGATCAATTATATTGGTGGCGCACCTATACATTATTTCCAGGAAATAATAAGTACAGATCACTATAGTTCATTATAGAATTATACCAATAAGTACAGATAACTATAGTTCATGATAGAATTATACCATTAAGTACAGATAACTATAGTTCATTATAGAATTATACCAATAAGTAAACTCATTTCTAGAATTACACATTGTGTCTTTGCTTATTCCCTTTAGTGATATTCAGCCTTTTAACAAGAAACACATTCTGTTAATTAACAGAAAACACCTACACTATCAATTGCTGCAAAGAAACCACTACTAAAGGACATCAATAATAAGAAGAGACTTGCTTGGGTCAAGAAACACGAGCAATGGACATTAGACCGGTGGAAATCTGTCTTTTCGTCTGATGAGTCCAGATTTAAGACTTCTGGTTCCAACCGCCGTGTCTTTGTGAGAAGCAGAGTAGGTGAACAGATGATCTCTGCATATGTATTTTCCACCGTGAAGCATGGAGGAGGAGGTGTGATGGTGCTTTGCTGGTGACAATGTCAGTGATTTATTTAGAATTCAAGGCACACTTAACCAGCATAGCAACCACAGCATTCTGCAGCAATACGCCATCTCATCTGGTTTGTGCTTAGTGGGACTATCATTTGTTTTTCAGCAGGACAATGACCCAACACCCCTCCAGGCTGTGTAAGGGCTATTTGACCAAGAAGGAGAGTGATGGAGTGCTGCACCAGATGACCTGGCCTCCACTTGATTTGTTGAACACGTTTTTGGTTACTACATGATTCCATATGTGTTATTTCATAGTTTTGATGTCTTCACTATTATTCTACAATGTAGGAAATAGTAAAAATAAAGAAAAACCCTTGAATGAATTGGTGTGTCCAAACTTTTGACTGGTACTGTATGTTAAGGGGATTGTTCACCCCAATAGAAAGGTTCAAACCTCTAAATACCATCTTATTAGATGGATCCATTTCCCCCCATTAGTTTGGGATTCAGACCTGCAGTCATCTTGATTTCAGACCACTTTGGAGAAGTGATCCACAGGCAGTAAATCTATTGTAGAATAAATGGAACCTGGATCCATTTCATTCTATTAACATGGTTTATGTGTTATAGCAGTAATGGGGTTAAACTGATATTAAAATGACAACTCCATAGGTGGTACCAGGTCAGGGGAGTTCATCTCTGCTCCCAGCATCCCTGGGACAGTACTGATCAACATAGCTGACCTGATGCAGAGGTGGACCAGTGATGTTTTCCTCTCAGTGGTGAGACTTGCCCTTCCATTTGACACACCTTCACCTGATGAGATCATACAAGACGTTACAGGCTTATTGCATGTGGTAACAGATGTGTTCAAATAGTATTTAAAATAATATTGAATACTTAATGAGCAGTGGTTGAATGAGTTTGTTGTAATGGAGCCAATACAAAAGTCCTAAAAGTACAAACAAACCCCGCCCACCTGGAGGACTAAAGGAAATGCTCAAAGAATTTTTTAGATATTAAACAGTATTTGAATCCAGGGTCGTAATGATTAGAGAACACTGTAGCAAAACATTTAGCAACAGAATTATTTTAGTTCAGTTAGTCCCTTCGTGTTTCAGTTCATATTCTTCAGTTTGGCGCCTCGTGAATATGATTCAGGTCTCTGTGGAAACATAAATGTAAATTCACCTTTGATTTTTACTCCTCACTTTCCTTTTCAGGTCCATAGGGTTTTACTGCCCCCTGCTGGAGACTGGAGCACACTGCAGTCCCTTTCAGGTCCATAGGGTTTTACTGCCCCCTGCTGGAGACTGGAGCACACTGTAGTCCCTTTCAGGTCCATATGGTTTTACTGCCCCCTGCTGGAGACTGGAGCACACTGCAGTCCCTTTCAGGTCCATAGGGTTTTACTGCCCCCTGCTGGAGACTGGAGCACACTGCAGTCTCTTTCAGGTCCATAGGATTTTACTGCCCCCTGCTGGAGACTGGAACACACTGCAGTCCCTGGCTTTCTTTGTGCAGTCAGATGATGAGGCCCTCATCAATACAGATACTGTATGTAGAACCATAGTAAAGACCAGTATGGACTATCAATACAGGTACTGTATGTAGAACCATAGTAAAGACCAGTATGGACTATCAATACAAGTACTATATGTAGTACCATAGTAAAGACCAGTATGGACTATCAATACAGGTACTGTATGTAGAACCATAGTAAAGACCAGTATGGACTATCAATACAGATACTGTATATAGAACCATAGTAAAGACCAGTATGAACTATCAGTACAGGTACTGTATGTAGAACCATAGTAAAGACCAGTATGGACTATCAATACAGGTACTGTATGTAGAACCATAGTAAAGACCAGTATGGACTATCAATACAAAGTGACCATTTAGAATGAGGCCCAGTTCAATGAGAGGAAGTCTTAACAGAACTGGGGGATGACAGACAGGAAGTGGGGGGGTGGAGATCTAATATATTGTTCTGCCAAACACTAAAGCATGATATTGTAATAAATCTACACCCTATTCCCTACGTAGAACACTACTTTAGACCTGGTAAGATGCACCGTATTGCACTACGTAGGGAATAGGGAACCATTTGGAACAGAGACAGTAATTCCCCTGAACATCTTCCTCTTCCTCATCTGGTTTCTTGAACAGCCCTTCACTCCTCCCCTCTTCCTCCCCTCCTCCCTTTTCATTCTATTCTATCAGCCACACCACTAGCTCACCTCCACACAATACATTTACAAGTTAAAGACACACCTTGGAATAAATAACAAAGGAAAACTATTACTAGATGAAGTTGAGTGTTTTTTATTATTTCCCATCACCATAAATCATATTTAATCACTGAACAGTAGCAGACCCAACTTCATCTGTTCCTGACTCTGGATAGTGGATTAAAAAGACCATCAATCTCCAATGATATTAAAGTACTATTCTGAACATTACTGATATACTGAGTGGCAAGTCAAGATATCTGCTGGTTTTATTGTTTGGTCAACAGCACCACCTGCTGGACAGGTTTAATGTTGCTGGACTGAGCAGTATGGGAGGATGAAAGATGACACATTTAGGGCCGGTTTCCTGGACATCTACATTGAACATACTGTTTAGTCCAGGACTAGGATTAATCTGTGTCTGGGAAACCAGACCATATAGTTTAGTAGAAAGTAAGTGATACCAGCTTGTAGTGGGCTGACTAGTCCTGAATTGTCCTTTAGTTCCTGGACCATTTTCCATGCAGCTCCAGGTGACAGAGAACACATCAATTAGGACCGAGCCAACAAGCTGATCAATGATACTGAGGAGAATTACATAGAGACAGAGAACCAACTGAGAAAACATATCAATGGTTCTGAATGACAACCAATATACATCAACACCAGACGTCATGATTCATGGAAATGTACAAGATTAAAACATTGTATTGAATTTTAATTAATAACAAATCAGTTTACAGTTTAACCAGCTCAGCTATAGACTACACCAGCATGACTGGTATCTATGTGGACCCTACTACAGTTTAACCAGCTCAGCTATAGACTACACCAGCATGACTAGTATCTATGTGGACCCTACTACAGTTTAACCAGCTCAGCTATAGACTACACCAGCATGACTAGTATCTATGTGGACCCTACTACAGTTTAACCAGCTCAGCTATAGACTACACCAGCATGACTAGTATCTATGTGGACCCTACTACAGTTTAACCAGCTCAGCTATAGACTACACCAGCATGACTAGTATCTATGTGGACCCTACTACAGTTTAACCAGCTCAGCTATAGACTACACCAGTATGACTAGTATCTATGTGGACCCTACTACAGTTTAACCAGCTCAGCTATAGACTACACCAGCATGACTAGTATCTATGTGGACCCTACTACAGTTTAACCAGCTCAGCTATAGACTACACCAGCATGACTAGTATCTATGTGGACCCTACTACAGTTTAACCAGCTCAGCTATAGACTACACCAGCATGACTAGTATCTATGTGGACCCTACTACAGTTTAACCAGCTCAGCTATAGACTACACCAGCATGACCAGTATCTATGTGGACCCTACTACAGTTTAACCAGCTCAGCTATAGACTACACCAGCATGACTAGTATCTATGTGGACCCTACTACAGTTTAACCAGCTCAGCTATAGACTACACCAGCATGACTAGTATCTATGTGGACCCTACTACAGTTTAACCAGCTCAGCTATAGACTACACCAGCATGACTAGTATCTATGTGGACCCTACTACAGTTTAACCAGCTCAGCTATAGACTACACCAGCATGACTAGTGTCTATGTGGACCCTACTACAGTTTAACCAGCTCAGCTATAGACTACACCAGCATGACTAGTATCTATGTGGACCCTACTACAGTTTAACCAGCTCAGCAGAACCAGAGAGACCAAACCCAGGATAGAGGGGCTGAGTGAATGTGGTCTGGACTCTGTGGAGGAGGGTCATTGTGTCAGAGACACTGTAGAAGGACAGAGTACCTGCCTTGTGATCCAGGTACACTCCTACTCTGGAGGACTGAGGGCCTGATACTTTAGTCTCAACATTATTGTGTCTGAAACAATAACCACCTCTATAGCACTCTAAACTCCAGGACTTGTTATTGTATCCAAATCTACCACCATTACCTCTCTCTGTTCTGCTGATGTCTTTATATGAGACTGCTGTATCAACACCACCAGTCCTCTCCACCTCCCAGTAACAGCGTCCAGACAGACCCTCTCTACACAGAACCTGCCAGTAGTTGGTGAATCTGTCTGGATGGACAGGATATGGTTGGACTTGGTCTGTATAGGTCACCTTTCTGTTCCCTTCAGACAGAGAGAGGCGTGTGTGTGCTGTGTTTGGGTCCAGTGTGAGCTGACAGGAATCTGGGAGAAGAGCAGAGACCAATGAGGGGAGTCAGAACAATAAGTTAAGTCAGATACTGTATCTACCCTGTCTTTGATTAGAGCACAGCAGAGATCAAATCAGAGAAATATGAGGAGTCAGATAGATACCCAGTCTTTGATTAGATCTACTATTGCTATATATTTCTAGAGGGATTGTTAGGAGTGTCAGTAAAAAGAGACTGTTAGTTACTTCACAATAAAGAGACTCACATTGTAACAACTGTTCTCTGGTCTTGGGCTCTGGAGGCAGTACAACATCCACTATATTCACTACAGACACACAAACACATTGACAGAGAGAGGGAATGTTATCATCAGACCATATTCCACATGTATATGACTAGTAGGGAACTTTCAATGGTCTAAAGTTGATGTTCTTATTGTTTTCAACACACCTGTAGTGGAGATCTTGGTCCATTCTCCTTTAAGGAAGTCTTCTAGTTTCTCTCTCAGTTCAGACACAGTCTTACTCACATCTCCAAAGTACTGAAGAGGACGGACAACAATGCTGGGTAAGTCTGAAGATACACTGATACTGGAGAGAGACTGATACCTCTGGAGAGAGAGAGAGAGAGAGAGAGAGAGAGAGAGAGACTGATAACTCTGGAGAGAGAGAGACTGATACCTCTGGAGAGAGAGAGAGAGAGAGAGACTGATAACTCTGGAGAGAGAGAGAGAGAGACTGATAACTCTGGAGACAGAGAGAGAGAGAGACTGATAACTCTGGAGAGAGAGAGAGAAAGAGAGACTGATAACTCTGGAGAGAGAGAGAGAGAGAGACTGATAACTCTGGAGAGAGAGAGACTGATAACTCTGGAGAGAGAGAGAGAGAGAGAGAGAGACTGATAACTCTGGAGAGAGAGAGAGAGAGAGAGAGAGAGACTGATAACTCTGGAGAGAGAGAGAGACTGATACCTCTGGAGAGAGAGAGAGAGAGACTGATAACTCTGGAGAGAGAGAGAGAGAGAGAGAGAGAGAGAGGGCGAACAGAGAGAGAGGGGCGGACAGAGAGGGAGAGGGACGGACAGATAGAGGGACGGACAGAGAGAGAGAGAGAGAGAGGGGCGGACAGAGAGAGAGAGAGACGGACAGAGAGAGAGAGAGAGAGAGAGAGGGGCGGACAGAGAGAGAGGGGCGGACAGAGAGGGAGAGGGACGGACAGATAGAGGGACGGACAGAGAGAGATAGAGGGACGGACACAGAGAGAGAGGGACGGACACAGAGAGAGAGGGACGGACACAGAGAGAGAGGGACGGACACAGAGAGAGAGGGACGGACACAGAGAGAGAGGGACGGACACAGAGAGAGAGGGACGGACACAGAGAGAGAGGGACGGACACAGAGAGAGAGGGACGGACACAGAGAGAGAGGGACGGACACAGAGAGAGGGACGGACACAGAGAGAGAGGGACGGACACAGAGAGAGAGGGACGGACAGAGAGAGAGAGGGACGGACAGAGAGAGAGAGGGACAGACAGAGAGAGAGAGGGACGGACACAGAGAGACAGGGACGGACACAGAGAAAGAGGGACGAACAGAGAGAGAGAGGGACGAACAGAGAGAGAGGGACGGACAGAGAGAGAGAGAGAGGGACGGACAGAGAGAGACAGAGGGACGGACAGACAGAGAGAGAGGGACGGACAGAGAGAGAGCGAGAGGGACGGACAGAGAGAAAGCGAGAGGGACGGACAGAGAGAGAGCGAGAGGGACGGACAGAGAGAGAGCGGGACGGACAGAGAGAGAGCGGGACGGACAGAGAAAGAGAGGGACGGACAGAGAGGGAGAGGGACGGACAGAGAGGGAGAGGGACGGACAGAGAGGAAGAGAGACGGACAGAGAGGAAGAGAGACGGACAGAGGGAGAGGGACGGACAGAGGGAGAGGGACGGACAGAGAGGGAGAGGGACGGACAGAGAGAGAGGGGCGGACAGAGAGGGGCGGACAGAGAGGGAGAGGGACGGACAGATAGAGGGACGGACACAGAGAGAGAGGGACGGACAGAGAGAGAGAGGGACCGACCGAGAGAGAGAGGGACGGACAGAGAGAGAGAGGGACCGACCGAGAGAGAGAGGGACGGACAGAGAGAGAGAGGGACGGACACAGAGAGAGAGGGACGGACAGAGAGAGAGAGGGACGGACAGAGAGAGAGAGGGACGGACAGAGAGAGAGAGAGGGACGGACAGACAAAGAGTGAGGGACGGACAGACAGAGAGTGAGGGACGGACAGACAGAGAGTGAGGGACGGACAGAGAGAGAGCGAGAGGGACGGACAGAGAGAGAGCGAGAGGGACGGACAGAGAGAGAGCGAGAGGGACGGACAGAGAGAGAGCGAGAGGGACGGACAGAGAGAGAGAGGGACGGACAGATAGAGGTGACGGACACAGAGAGAGAGGGACGGACAGAGAGAGAGAGGGACGGACAGAGAGAGAGAGGGACGGACAGAGAGGGAGAGGGACGGACAGAGAGGGAGAGGGACGGACAGAGAGGGAGAGGGACGGACAGAGAGGGAGAGGGACGGACAGAGAGGGAGAGGGACGGACAGAGAGAGAGGGGCGGACAGAGAGGGAGAGGGACGGACAGATAGAGAGAGGGACGGACAGATAGAGAGAGGGACGGACAGAGAGAGAGAGAGGGACGGACAGAGAGAGAGAGAGGGACGGACAGAGAGAGAGAGGGACAGACACAGAGAGAGAGGGACGGACACAGAGAGAGAGGGACGGACACAGAGAGAGAGGGACGGACACAGAGAGAGAGGGACGGACACAGAGAGAGAGGGACGGACAGAGAGAGAGAGAGGGACGGACAGAGAGAGAGAGAGGGACGGACAGAGAGAGAGAGGGACAGACACAGAGAGAGAGGGACAGACACAGAGAGAGAGGGACGGACACAGAGAGAGAGGGACGGACACAGAGAGAGAGGGACGGACACAGAGAGAGAGGGACGGACACAGAGAGAGAGAGGGACGGACACAGAGAGAGAGGGACGGACACAGAGAGAGAGGGACGGACAGAGAGAGAGGGACGGACAGAGAGAGAGAGGGACGGACAGAGAGAGAGAGGGACAGACAGAGAGAGAGAGGGACGGACACAGAGAGAGAGGGACGGACACAGAGAGAGAGAGGGACGGACACAGAGAGAGAGGGACGGACACAGAGAGAGAGGGACGGACAGAGAGAGCGAGGGACGGACAGAGAGAGAGGGACGGACAGAGAGAGAGAGAGAGGGACGGACAGAGAGAGACAGAGAGGGACGGACAGACAGAGAGAGAGGGACGGACAGAGAGAGAGCGAGAGGGACGGACAGAGAGAGAGCGAGAGGGACGGACAGAGAGAGAGCGAGAGGGACGGACAGAGAGAGAGCGAGAGGGACGGACAGAGAGAGAGCGGGACGGACAGAGAAAGAGAGGGACGGACAGAGAAAGAGAGGGACGGACAGAGAGGGAGAGGGACGGACAGAGAGGGAGAGGGACGGACAGAGAGGAAGAGAGACGGACAGAGGGAGAGGGACGGACAGAGGGAGAGGGACGGACAGAGGGAGAGGGACGGACAGAGAGGGAGAGGGACGGACAGAGAGAGAGGGGCGGACAGAGAGGGAGAGGGACGGACACAGAGAGAGAGGGACGGACACAGAGAGAGAGGGACGGACAGATAGAGAGAGGGACCGACCGAGAGAGAGAGGGACGGACAGAGAGAGAGAGGGACGGACAGAGAGAGAGAGGGACGGACAGAGAGAGAGAGGGACGGACACAGAGAGAGAGGGACGGACAGAGAGAGAGAGGGACGGACAGAGAGAGAGAGGGACGGACAGAGAGAGAGAGAGGGACGGACAGAGAGAGAGAGAGGGACGGACAGACAGAGAGTGAGGGACGGACAGACAGAGAGTGAGGGACGGACAGACAGAGAGTGAGGGACGGACAGAGAGAGAGCGAGAGGGACGGACAGAGAGAGAGCGAGAGGGACGGACAGAGAGAGAGCGAGAGGGACGGACAGAGAGAGAGCGAGAGGGACGGACAGAGAGAGAGAGGGACGGACAGATAGAGGTGACGGACACAGAGAGAAAGGGACGGACAGAGAGAGAGAGGGACGGACAGAGAGAGAGAGGGACGGACAGAGAGGGAGAGGGACGGACAGAGAGGGAGAGGGACGGACAGAGAGGGAGAGGGACGGACAGAGAGAGAGAGGGACGGACAGAGAGAGAGAGGGACGGACAGAGAGAGAGAGGGACGGACAGAGAGGGAGAGGGACGGACAGAGAGAGAGAGGGACGGACAGAGAGAGAGAGGGACGGACAGAGAGGGAGAGGGACGGACAGAGAGGGAGAGGGACGGACAGAGAGGGAGAGGGACGGACAGAGAGGGAGAGGGACGGACAGAGAGGGAGAGGGGCGGACAGAGAGGGAGAGGGACGGACAGATAGAGGGACGGACACAGAGAGAGAGGGACGAACAGAGAGAGAGAGGGACGGACAGAGAGAGAGAGGGACGGACAGAGAGAGAGAGAGGGACGGACAGAGAGAGAGAGAGGGACGGACAGAGAGAGAGAGAGGGACGGACAGAGAGAGAGAGAGGGACGGACAGATAGAGGGACGGACACAGAGAGAGAGGGACGGACAGAGAGAGAGAGGGACGGACAGAGAGAGACAGGGACGGACAGAGAGAGACAGGGACGGACAGAGAGAGACAGGGACGGACAGAGAGAGACAGGGACGGACAGAGAGAGAGAGGGACGGACACAGGGAGAGAGGGACGGACACAGAGAGAGAGGGACGGACACAGAGAGAGAGGGACGGACACAGAGAGAGAGGGACGGACACAGAGAGAGAGGGACGGACACAGAGAGAGAGGGACGGACAGAGAGAGAGAGGGACGGACAGAGAGAGAGAGGGACGGACAGAGAGAGAGAGGGACAGACAGATAGAGGTGACGGACACAGAGAGAGAGGGACGGACAGAGAGAGAGAGGGACGGACAGAGAGAGAGAGGGACGGACAGAGAGAGAGAGAGGGACGGACAGAGAGAGAGAGAGGGACGGACAGAGAGAGAGAGGGACAGACAGAGAGAGAGGGACGGACAGAGAGAGAAAGGGACGGACAGTAGAGAGAAAGGGACGGACAGAGAGAGAAAGGGGCGGACAGAGAGAGAGAGACAGAGAGACAGAGAGAGAGAGACAGAGAGAGAGAGAAAGGGGCGGACAGAGAGAGAGAGACAGAGAGAGAGAGACAGAGAGAGAGAGACAGAGAGAGAGAGGGGCGGACAGAGAGAGAGAGAGACGGACAGAGAGAGAGAGAGACGGACAGAGAGAGAGAGAGACGGACCGAGAGAGAGAGAGGGACGGACAGAGAGAGAGGAACGGACAGAGAGAGAGTGGCGGGGGGACAGAGAGAGAGAGGGACGGACAGAGAGAGAGGGGCGGACAGAGAGAGAGGCAGAGAGGGACGGACAGAGAGAGAGAGAGAGAGAGACATAGAGAGAGGGACGGACAGAGAGAGAGAGGGGCGGACAGAGAGAGAGAGACAGAGAGAGAGGGACGGACAGAGAGAGAGAGACAGAGAGAGAGGGACGGACAGAGAGGGAGAGAAAGGGGCGGAAAGAGAGAGAGGGACAGACAGAGAGAGAGAAGGGCGAACAGAAAGAGAGGGGCGGGGGGACAGAGAGAGAGAGAGAGGGACGGACAGAGAGAGAGGCAGAGAGGGACGGACAGAGAGAGAGAGAGAGAGAGGGACGGACAGAGAGAGGGAAAGAGAGAGAGAGATAGAGGGACGGACAGAGAGAGAGAGGGGCGAACAGAGAGAGAAAGGGGCGGACAGAGAGAGAGAGGGACGGACAGCGAGAGAGGGAGGGATGGACAGAGAGAGGGAGGGACGGACAGAGAGAGGGAGGGACGGACAGAGAGAGAGAGGGACGGACAGAGAGAGAGAGAGGGACGGACAGAGAGAGAAAGGGACGGACAGAGAGAGGGAGGGACGGACAGAGAGAGGGAGGGACGGACAGAGAGAGAGAGGGACGGACAGAGAGAGAGAGAGGGACGGACAGAGAGAGAGAGGGGCGAACAGAGAGAGAAAGGGACGGACAGAGAGAGGGAGGGATGGACAGAGAGAGGGAGGGACGGACAGAGAGAGGGAGGGACGGACAGAGAGAGGGAGGGACGGACAGAGAGAGAGAGGGACGGACAGAGAGAGAGAGAGGGACGGACAGAGAGAGAGAGGGGCGAACAGAGAGAGAAAGGGACGGACAGAGAGAGGGAGGGATGGACAGAGAGAGGGAGGGACGGACAGAGAGAGGGAGGGACGGACAGAGAGAGAGAGGGACGGACAGAGAGAGAGAGAGGGACGGACAGAGAGAGAGAGGGGCGAACAGAGAGAGAAAGGGGCGGACAGAGAGAGAGAGGGGCGGACAGAGAGAGAGAGGGACGGACAGAGAGAGAGAGGGACGGACAGAGAGAGGGAAGGACAGAGAGAGAGAGGGACGGACAAAGAGAGAGAGAGGGACGGACAGAGAGAGAGGGACGGACAGAGAGAGAGAGAGAGAGGGACGGACAGAGAGAGAGAGAGAGGGACGGACAGAGAGAGAGAGAGGGACGGACAGAGAGAGAGAGAGGGACGGACAGAGAGAGAGAGAGGGACGGACAGAGAGAGAGAGAGGGACGGAAAGAGAGAGAGAGAGGGACGGACAGAGAGAGAGAGAGGGACGGACAGAGAGAGAGAGAGGGACGGACAGAGAGAGAGAGAGGGACGGACAGAGAGAGAGAGAGGGACGGACAGAGAGAGAGAGAGGGACGGACAGAGAGAGAGAGAGGGACGGACAGAGAGAGAGAGAGAGAGAGGGACGGACAGAGAGAGAGAGAGGGACGGACAGAGAGAGAGAGAGAGGGATGGACAGAGAGAGAGAGAGAGAGAGGGATGGACAGAGAGAGAGAGAGGGATGGACAGAGAGAGGGAGGGATGGACAGAGAGAGGGAGGGACGGACAGAGAGAGAGAGAGGGACGGACAGAGAGAGAGGGACAGACAGAGAGAGAGGGACAGAGAGGGAAAGAGGGACAGACAGGGAAAGAGAGAGAGGGAGAGACGGACAGAGAGAGAGGGGCAGAGAGAGGGACGGACGGACAGAGAGACAGGACAACATAATGATTGAGATGAATAGTTTCACATGAAGTTAATTTCATATCACATGTAACAAGACAGTTTAGTTACCTGGAGGAAATGGATTTGATCCTCTGTGTGTGAGAGCTGCTCCAGCTCAGTGCTTCTCTTCCTCAGCTCAGCTATCTCCTGCTTCAGTTGCTCCAGGAGTCCTTCAGCTTGACTCACTTGAGCCTTCTCTTGGGCTCTGATCAGCTCCTTCACCTCAGAGCTCCTTCTCTCAATGGAGCGGATCAGCTCAGTAAAGATCTGATCACTGTCCTCCACTGCTGACTGTGCAGAGCGCTAGAGAGAGAGAGAGAGAGACAGAGAGAGAGAGACAGAGAGAGAGAGAGAGAGAGAGAGAGAGAGAGAGAGAGACAGAGAAAGAGAGAGAGAGAGAAAGAGACAGAGAGAGAGAGACGGAGAGAGACAGACAGAGAGAGAGAGTGAGACAGAGAGAGAGAAACAGAGACAGAGAGAGACAGAGAGACTCTGCCACCCTGCTCTCCAGGTCCACCAGGCCTTGTCCTCCCTCCTGGACAGACAGGTACAGAACACCTCTTGGTCCTGCTCTACTCTCCTCCCTCCTGGACAGACAGGTACAGAACACCTCTTGGTCCTGCTCTACTCTCCTCCCTCCTGGACAGACAGGTACAGAACACCTCTTGGTCCTGCTCTACTCTCCTCCCTCCTGGACAGACAGGTACAGAACACCTCTTGGTCCTGCTCTACTCTCCTCCCTCCTGGACAGACAGGTACAGAACACCTCTTGGTCCTGCTCTACTCTCCTCCCTCCTGGACAGACAGGTACAGAACACCTCTTGGTCCTGCTCTACTCTCCTCCCTCATGGACAGACAGGTACAGAACACCAGCCTCTCTTTTCCGGGCAAGAAAGTTTCTGTCCACCAACATGTCTTCTGTTTTGACATCAATACCGTAGTTCTTGGTAAACTCAGTTCAGCATGATGTATCTAGGAAGTTGTTTGAGTTTTATTTTAGTTTTACTATTGAGAGTTCCCTCTATTTGTGTTTTCACTAGATTCATCATTGGCACGGAAAGAGAGTCCCTGTCTTCCTAACATTGATGTGACCACAACAATTCTCCTCAGATACTCCCTTCTCTCTGCAATATCACCAGCAGGGTCAGATGTTCAAATCTGAGCAATGTTCCCATGATTGATAGTTTTCTGGTAGCTTTGCCACAACACTGTCTCTGTGTGTTTGCGTCATCTCATGTTTGACAAAGATAAACTAAGATTTCTTCCAATTTTTGCAGCCATTACTGACAAAATAATCAAATGTAATGTTTTTTTACCAAAAACTCTACATGGAAAGCAGAAAGCTGTGATCAATTAAATACAACGTTAACTAGATATTATCTGTGTCATTTATAGCCTGGCACAGATAGTAAAACTACATTAAATACAACGTTAACTAGATATTATCTGTGTCATTTATAGCCTGGCACAGATAGTAAAACTACATTAAATACAACGTTAACTAGATATTATCTGTGTCATTTATAGCCTGGCACAGATAGTAAAACTACATTAAATACAACGTTAACTAGATATTATCTGTGTCATTTATAGCCTGGCACAGATAGTAAAACTACATTAAATACAACGTTAACTAGATATTATCTGTGTCATTTATAGCCTGGCACAGATAGTAAAACTACATTAAATACAACGTTAACTAGATATTATCTGTGTCATTTATAGCCTGGCACAGATAGTAAAACTACTGTAGCGACCCGCACAGACAGCTGTGTGTTATGTGTTCGGCTAGTAGGTGGTTGTGTTGTACTTACCAGTTCCCAGTGTTCGCGGGGTCCGACATGCCAATCAACCTGCTATCTGCCAATCACAGGAATGCCTGGGATGTTCTGATGCCGGGCATCCTGGTGGTTGGCGGAGTGGCGTGGAGGGGGCGGGGCATTGGAAGTTAAGGTTCAGCCTTTGTTCTCTCTCTTACGTCTGGGCTTCACAAGAGAAGGTCCCGATTGGCTTGTGGGGTATCTTTCATTTATTTGGCGTGAGCTAAGGCCAAACAGTAGCCTGTGTAAAGTTGCTAATAAACCGTCAATTCGTAACTCAATCCTCTGTCTGGACAATTGTTCCTTTATGATCTAGTCAGGTCATTACACTACATTAAATACAACGTTAACTAGATATCATCGCCACATAACTTATGTCGAATTTAAAAGACACCGTTACCGTTAGTAACGTCTGTTACACTGTAACTTACAGGCAGCCTCACATAAAAACCTATTGGTTAACAAAGCTTTGATTATGACCAAAGTATATAGTAGTGAAAACTCTCTCTCTCTATTCTAACTTACCACACATTCACATCACTGCCTCGACATGAATGTGTCCTGTCAGAGCCGTTTCCTGTCCGTTAACTGTTAACAGCCTCGAGTCACAGCTTAACCAATGAGCTACAAGGAGGACTGACAGTCACGAGCGGTGCAGCAGCCTCTGCAGCAGCAGCCTCCCCCGGGTCCTAGTGCCCGCCCGGTAAGACGGTTAAGATGCGATGGAACGGTTGACGGAGAGAAAATAAATCACAGAGAAAATATATTGACTGATATATTGAATTGTTTAGGGAAGCTTTAGCTTTGGCTTTAATACATTCTGAAAATACTTGAAAACCAAAAGAGAAAAGAATAGTAGCCCTCCTCAGGAACAACAAAACCCTCACAGACCAACTTCTTCTTCTATGATATAATGGAGGTCCTCAAATCTTATTGTAGGGATATGGAGGCGTCTCGTGTGGCCAATAGCCTGGGGAAATGCATAGCGCCAAATTCAAATAATAAGCGATAAAACTCAAACTTTCATTAAATCACACATGTAGGGTTCTCAATTAAAGCTACACTCGTTGTGAATCCAACCAACATGTCAGATTTTAAAAATGCTTTTCGTCGAAAGCATGAGAAGCTATTATCTGATAGCATGCACCCCCCCTGAACAACCTGAACGAGATGTAAACAAAAGAATTAGCGTAGCCGGCGCTACACAAAACGCTGAAATAAAATATGTCCCATAAACATCACAATTGGTCCTTTTTTTCGATTAATTCCGTCCATGTATACCCAAAATGTCCATTTATAAAGCCCGTTTTGATCCAAAAAAAAAACAGCTTTCCAAAACGCAACGTCACTACAAAACATTTCAAAAGTTGCCTATAAACTTTGCCAAAATATTTCAAACTACTTTTGTAATCCAACTTGAGGTATTTTTAAACGATAATAATCGATTAAATTGTTGACGGGGCGATCTGTATTCAATAACAGCAAGTCAACAATACATGCACGATTTTCTCTCTTACATAATCCACAGTGTGGATCTCTTACATAATCCACACCTCTGCCTCTTCTTCATTTCACCAATGATTAACTTCAACCCAATTCCAAAGACTGGTGACATCCTGTGGAAGTTGTAGGAACTGTAAACTGGGCGCTATCTAATTTCCCTTGACAAAGACCATTCAGGGAACTGCCAGAGGGATTGTTTCTTCTGAACAGTTTTTCCTTGGGGTTTTGCCTGCTACATAAGTTCTGTTATAGTCACAGGCATGATTGAACCAGTTTTAGAAACTTCAGAGTGTTTTCTATCCACACATACTAATCATATGCATATACTATATTCCTGGCATGAGTAGCAGGAAGTTGAAATTGTGCACGCTTTTTATCAAAAAGTAGAAATGCTGCACCCTATCCTTTAAGAGGTGCATGGTGCCACCTACTGTTCTGGAGTGTGTTCAATCACGGTTTACACCACTCTAAATCCTCCTACCTAACTCAGTACTTCTGAGAAAATAAAAGAGTCCTACTAACTTCTAATAGACCCTCCCCCATCCCCCAAATCCCTTCCAAGTTTAATGTTTACTGTTCATTTCTGATTGTTTATTTCACTTTTGTTTATTGTCTATTTCACTTGCTTTGGCAATGTAAACAAATATTTCCATGCCAATAAAGCCCTATGAATTTAATTCAATTGAGAGAGAGACAGTTCCATTTTAATGTATAGGGGACATGAGTCGTCATGGTTACTCATGGTTATGTGATGAGGCAGCCCAGTCGGTTACATGAACCAGTCTATTCTCTGAAAGGCGTCCAGACAGCCTGTTCCCAACAGTGGGGTCAGTGGGATTGGATAGGGGCCCCTCTCTCTCTCTCTCTCTGACTGGAGGAGAGAAGTGAAATGGTGTGTCTCCTCTGGTCAACAATACTCACCTTGAGAGACTTCACAGCTTTTTGGAGATTCTTCAGCTCCTTCTCTCTCTCCTGGAATCTCTGCTGGACCTTCTGCTGACTCATCCCCAGCTGCCTCTGTGGAGAATCACTCTTCAATGAGCTATCAAGATTTATTAGTCCAGTAGATCAATAGTATAGTAATGTGACATAGGACCCATAGAGAGGAAGGTCAACAATCCCGAGGAAGTCCGTTTACAATATGATATTATGTTGCTATGTGAATGATTATAGTTTTTATGGTAGGCCTACATGTATCAAGGGGTTGAGACTGAACTTTGGACTCATAAAAGGACATTCAGAATGAGAATAGAGTTTTATTTTAGAAAATGGTGATACATTTGGAGAATCTGGGTTAACATATCTATATACTCAAGGTTTGTGCTCATATTTGTGGATCCATTTCATATTGTATATAATATAATGATCTCATATTCAAACAGATTTAGTTCCAACTGTATCTTTAATCCCTTGGTTATCAGACAGTCACCAACAAGTTGTTCTGGTCTTACCTGTTTCTCAGTCCTCTCTGCTGCAGCTGACACTGTATCATGGCCTTTATGTTCATCCATCACACACAGCAGACAGATACACTGCTGATCGGTACGACAGTAAACCTCCAGCAGTTTGTCATGATGAGAGCAGATCTTCTCCTGTAGATGTGCCGTGGCTTTGACCAGCTTGTGCTTCTTCAAAGCAGGAGATTCATAGTGAGATTGGAGGTGAGTCTCACAGTAAGAGGCCAGACACACCAGACAGGACATGAGGGCTTTCTGCTTTCTGGTCCCAGTGCAGACATCACACGCCACATCTCCAGGTCCAGCATAGCACAGAGCAGGAGGAGGAGCAGCCTGTAGTCCTGTCTTCTTCTGTTTCTCCACCAGCTCAGCCAACATGTTATTTTTCCTCAGATTAGGCCTTGGAGTGAAGGTCTCTCTGCACTGAGGACAGCTATAGACCCCTTTCAGAACATCCTGATCCCAGCAGCCCTCAATACAGATTCTACAGTAATTGTGTCCACAGGCAGTAGTGACCGGCTCCTTCAGTAGATCCAGACAGACAGAACAACAGAACTGGTCCTGGTCCAGCAGATCTCCCTGTTGAGCCATTTGGATGGTTGTTCACTCTCACACAGACAGACCACAGAGAGACTCAGATCAGTTTCGTTTCCACAGAAGTTAGTTTTGGGGAGGTGTGGACTTTCTGGTTCTGCCAGACAGGTGAGTTTAGAGGGATTACAGGAGGGAGGGAGAGAGAACTGCATGCAACGTGGAGAAGAAGGAGGGAGTGAGAGAGGGAGGGGTTAGAGAGAGGGAGGGGTTAGAGAGAGGGAGGGGTTAGAGGGAGGGAGGGGTTAGAGGGAGGGAGGGGTTGGAGGAAGAGAGAAGGAGACAAATATTTTAGTTCCCAGGTTAGGACCCTTAATATTAAATAGAGTGGTTAGAATATATAAAGGGTAACAGTTTCTATGAAGTACATATCTATAATTATTTTAATGATCTTTATAATGCCTTATAACTCACGTATGTGTTATAACACTGATTATAAGTGTCTATAATGATTAATACGTGGTTGTAATGAGGAGGGAACTTGATATTGATACAATGTACTGTAGGTGAAATGAATACTGTATGTATTGACTGATCATTGAGAATGAGGTAATACTTTACATTACAGTGTGGTTATTACTGACAGGTCTAGGGTCAGGGTTAGAGGTACTACATTCAGCAGTAACCCTAGAATGGAACACTTTACATTACAGTGTGGTTATTACTGACAGGTCTAGGGTCAGGGTTAGAGGTACTACATTCAGCAGTAACCCTAGAATGGAACACTTTACATTACAGTGTGGTTATTACTGACAGGTCCAGGGTCAGGGTTAGAGGTACTACATTCAGCAGTAACCCTAGAATGGAACACTTTACATTACAGTGTGGTTATTACTGACAGGTCCAGGGTCAGGGTTAGAGGTACTACATTCAGCAGTAACCCTAGAATGGAACACTTTACATTACAGTGTGGTTATTACTGACAGGTCTAGGATCAGGGTTAGAGGTACTACATTCAGCAGTAACCCTAGAATGGAACACTTTACATTACAGTGTGGTTATTACTGACAGGTCTAGGGTCAGGGTTAGAGGTACTACATTCAGCAGTAACCCTAGAATGGAACACTTTACATTACAGTGTGGTTATTACTGACAGGTCTAGGATCAGGGTTAGAGGTACTACATTCAGCAGTAACCCTAGAATGGAACACTTTACATTACAGTGTGGTTATTACTGACAGGTCTAGGATCAGGGTTAGAGACATATCTAGGACTAAAAAGAGAAGATGTATTACAATCAGAGTTCTTTGTGTCTCTTCTTAGTCATACAGATCCCCCACATCTTATAGGTGGACGGGGTTATGAACATATACAATACATTATTTCTGAAACCAGATGAAATTAAACTGTCTTTCAGCAGGAAAAGCTTCTCTAATAATCCTAACCATGGCTGGGTGTCTTCAGAGACTGAGAGGTAGAGAGACACACTGTCAAGGTGACAGGTATCCTAGTGGTTTAGAGACTGAGAGGTACAGAGACACACTGTCAAGGTGACAGGTATCCTAGTGGTTTAGAGACTGAGAGGTACAGAGACACACTGTCAAGGTGACAGGTATCCTAGTGGTTTAGAGACTGAGAGGTATAGAGACACACTGTCAAGGTGACAGGTATCCTAGTGGTTTAGAGACTGAGAGGTAGAGAGACACACTGTCAAGGTGACAGGTATCCTAGTGGTTTAGAGACTGAGAGTTATAGAGACACACTGTCAAGGTGACAGGTATCCTAGTGGTTTAGAGACTGAGAGGTAGAGAGACACACTGTCAAGGTGACAGGTATCCTAGTGGTTTAGAGACTGAGAGGTATAGAGACACACTGTCAAGGTGACAGGTATCCTAGTGGTTTAGAGACTGAGAGGTAGAGAGACACACTGTCAAGGTGACAGGTATCCTAGTGGTTTAGAGACTGAGAGGTAGAGAGACACACTGTCAAGGTGACAGGTATCCTAGTGGTTTAGAGACTGAGAGTTATAGAGACACACTGTCAAGGTGACAGGTATCCTAGTGGTTTAGAGACTGAGAGGTATAGAGACAAGTCAAAACATCTGGCTCTTTCATGTCCAAACTCTTATTCTATTCTAGTCATTATATGATATTGTATTATATAATATGATGATATATTACATCCATAGAATCCACTCAGTGTAATGATGACTGTGTGTTGTGTACATTGATTGAATGGTTAGGACGCTCTCTCTGTATTCACAGTTTATATCCCAAGAGACCAGGAGACCTAAAGGAAGCATTCAACACTGCATCCCTACATCCAGTCATAGTAAACTGTCTGTCTGTCTGTCTGTCTGTCTGTCTGTCTGTCTGTCTGTCTGTCTGTCTGTCTTTCTGTCTGTCTGTCTGTCTGTCTGTCTGTCTGTCTGTCTGTCTGTCTGTCTGTCTGTCTCTGTCTGTCTGTCTGTCTGTCTGTCTGTCTGTCTGTCTGTCTGTCTGTCTGTCTGTCTGTCTGTCTGTGTGCCTGTCTGTCTGTCTGTCTGTCTGTCTGTCTGTCTGTCTGTCTGTCTGTCTGTCTCTCTACTGTGACAGATGTAAATACAACCAACTTCCCTGAGGTGGTTGTTGTTGCTGTCTGTGCTGCACAGCTATTTTCAGTTCTCTCCAGAGATGGTAGATCAGGTTCAACTCTGGCTGGGCCAGTCAGAGACATTCAGAGACTTGTCCCAAAGCCACTCCTGAGTTGTCTTGGCTGTGTGCTTAGGGCTGTTGTACTGTTGGAAGGTGAACCTTCACCCCAGTCTGAGATCCTGAGCGCTCTGAAGCAGGTTTTCATATTGGATCTATCTGTACTTTGCTCTGTTCATCTTGCCCTCAATCCTGACTAGTCTCCCAGTCCGTGCCGCTGAAGAACATCCCCACAGCTTGATGCTGCACCACCATGCTTCACCGTAGGGATGGTGCCTGGTTTCCTCCAGACGTGACGCTTGGCATTCAGGCCATAGAGTTCAATCTTGGTTTCATCAGACCAGAGCATCTTATTTCTCATGGTCTGAGAGTTCGTTAGGTTCGTTAGGTGCCTTTTGGCAAACTCCAAGCGGGCTGTCATGTGCCTTTTACTGAGGAGTGGCTTCCGTCTGGCCACGCAAACATATAGGCCTGATTGTGGGAGTGCTGCAGAGATGGCTGTCCTTCTGGAAGGTTCTCCCATCTCCACAGAGGAACTCTGGAGCTCTGTTAGAGTGGCCATCAGGTTATCGGTCACGTACCTGACAAAGGCTCTTCTCTCCCGAATGCTCAGTTTTTCGGGTGGCCAGCTTGAAGGAAGAGTCTTGGTGATTCCAAATTTCTTAATTTAAGAAACCCTCAACCTTCTGGCCAGCAGTCCTGTGTGCTGTCAGAGAACCCTCAACCTTCTGGCCTGCAGTCCTGTGTGCTATCAGAGAACCCTCAACCTTCTGGCCAGCAGCCCTGTGTGCTATCAGAGAACCCTCAACCTTCTGGCCTGCAGTCCTGTGTGCTGTCAGATAACCCTCAACCTTCTGGCCTGCAGCCCTGTGTGCTATCAGAGAACCCACAACCTTCTGGCCAGCAGTCCTGTGTGCTATCAGAAAACCCACAACCTTCTGGCCAGCAGTCCTGTGTGCTATCAGAGAACCCACAACCTTCTGGCCAGCAGTCCTGTGTGCTATCAGAGAACCCTCAACCTTCTGGCCAGCAGTCCTGTGTGCTGTCAGGATGAAGAACAGTTTGTTCAACTGCAGAGACCAATCACAGTCCCTGGTCTGTCCTAGAAGTAGTGGTAAACAGTTGTTTTCTGCTATCCACTTAATGTGTCTCTCTGCCTAGTAGGTCCATCAATGAATCATATCATCTCTTTGATCATTACGTTAAGCCTACTACTAACTTCAATGTCTATATTGTCATCCACCTGAACTCAACCCTGTTGATGCTGTCCTCTATTGCTGGTCTCTATTGAAGCTGGGTTGTGTTCATTTGAGCACAAATCATAACAAAATGTGTTGCAAAACCAAACAGTCATTTGACATTGAACAATTTCAGATAGTTTTCTATTGAGCTTCTAAACACGACCCTGTCCATTATTGACTTCTTCTCTGTCCGTCTCTGTAGTGGTCTGTTGTTGTTGTTGTTGTTGTTGTATTGACCATGTTGTCCTCTGTTCTTAGTTCCCTCAGTGGTCTGTTGTTGTTGTTGTTTTGACCATGTTGTCCTCTGTTCTTATGTCCCCCAGTGGTGTTGTTGTTGTTGTTGTTGTTGTTGTTGTTGTTGTTGTTGTTGTTGTTGTTGTTTTGACCATGTTGTCCTCTGTTCTTATGTCCCCCAGTGGTGTTGTTGTTGTTGTTGTTGTTGTTGTTGTTGTATTGACCATGTTGTCCTCTGTTCTTATTTCCCCCACTGGTCTTGTTGTTGTTGTTGTTGTTGTATTGACCATGTTGTCCTCTGTTGAGCCGCTCTGCTCTGACCTCCCTAGAGACACTGGTAGGAGGCAGCCTCAGCAATGGCAACAGACCCAGAAACAGGTGAGGAATGGATGAGGGGAGACGACACACAGAGAGATGCACACACACACACACACACACACACGTGGTACAGTACTGTACTACAACAAGCAGGCTTAAACATCCCCTCTCCAAACACACACACACACACACACACACACACACACACACACACACACACACACACACACACACACACACACACACACACACACACACACACAGATGTGGTAAAGTACTGTACTACAACAAGCAGGCTTAGCATCCCCTCTCCACACACACACACACACACATACACACACACACACACACACACACACACACACACACACACACACACACACACACACACACACACACAGACGTGGTAAAGTACCTTACTCCAACAAGCAGGCTTAGCATCCCCTCCACACACACACACACACACACACACACACACACACACACACACACACACACACACACACACACACACACACACGTGGTACAGTACTGTACTCCAACAAGCAGGCTTAGCATCCCCTCTCCACATACACACACACACACACACACACACACACACACACACACACACACACACACACACACACACACACACACACACACACACACACACACACACACACACAGATGTGGTAAAGTACTGTACTACAACAAGCAGGCTTAGCATCCCCTCTCCAAACACACACACACACATACACACACTTTACATATTAATGCAAGGCTCCATGGGAAATTAAATGTTAGCACTATTAGATCAGCCCCCCTTTTGAGAACATGTTTGAAGTTGACGACCAGTCTTCAACTACCATAAGACAGTCAGATCTTCTACCTTCCATCCTGACTGGGATTTACATGTAGTCATTTAGCAGACCCTCTTATCCAGAGACTTACAGGAGCAATTAGGGTTAAGTTCCTTGCTAAAGGGCACACCGGCAGATTTTTCACCTTGTGGGCAGATTTATAGTAGAGGGTAGGTTAGTCAGATAAATCATTGATGTGACTGAGGGGGAGTAGAGATGATTTACCTGAAATATTTCCCCTGAGGACCAAGAAGGTATGTAACACAGATAAGAGGAGAGATGTCTTCCACTGTTCTGTTCTCACCACAACATGCTCTTCCACATTCTCACAACCATTCCTCACTGCTGCAGACCTTAGCCTGAGTCCCAGTCTATTTGTGTCATCATGCCAACTCCTTGTCACTCATGGTGATGCCAAATGTTTGGCTTGACAATGACATCAATAGAGTTGGCGAGGACACAAATCTATGACCAGGCTACAGACACCTAGGATAATTTCTGTAGTCAACTCACACTGCACCACAAAAACACACACTAACCCACTACCTGTATGTCTCCTCTGTCTAGGATCAGTAACCTACACTAACCCACTACCTGTAGGTCTCCTCTGTCTAGGATCAATAACCCACTACCTGTAGGTCTCCTCTGTCTAGGATCAGTAACCTACACTAACCCACTACCTGTAGGTCTCCTCTATCTAGGATCAGTAACCCACACTAACCCACTACCTGTGTGTCTTCTCTGTCAATCTGTTTTCTACTCAGAGAATGATGCATAGTTATTAGCTAGTAAGTTTCTACTGAAACAAACTGTCTTTGTGTAACTCAGGAATGCGGCCAAGTGCTGTTTGGGTGTGACTACTGTAAGTGACTCATGCTGTTTGTTGATATCTGCAAAGGGCACAGCTGGGTGGAGACATGCCAGAGAACAGAAACTAGCACAGAAACTTCTGAATACTTCCTGAATAGTTTCTGAATACTTCCTGAATAGTTTCTGAATACTTCCTGAATAGTTTCTGAATACTTCCTGAATAGTTTCTGAATACTTCCTGAATAGTTTCTGAATACTTCCTGAATAGTTTCTGAATACTTCCTGAATAGTTTCTGAATACTTCCTGAATAGTTTCTGAATACTTCCTGAATAGTTTCTGAATACTTCCTGAATAGTTTCTGAATACTTCCTGAATAGTTTCTGAATACTTCCTGAATAGTTTCTGAATACTTCCTGAATAGTTTCTGAATACTTCCTGAATAGTTTCTGAATACTTCCTGAATAGTTTCTGAATAAGGTCTGAATAAGGTTCCTGAATAGTGGTTTAGAGACTGAGAGGTAGAGAGACACACTGTCAAGGTGACAGGTATCCTAGTGGTTTAGAGACTGAGAGGTAGAGAGACACACTGTCAAGGTGACAGGTATCCTAGTGGTTTAGAGACTGAGAGGTACAGAGACACACTGTCAAGGTGACAGGTATCCTAGTGGTTTAGAGACTGAGAGGTAGAGAGACACACTGTCAAGGTGACAGGTATCCTAGTGGTTTAGAGACTGAGAGGTACAGAGACACACTGTCAAGGTGACAGGTATCCTAGTGGTTTAGAGACTGAGAGGTACAGAGACACACTGTCAAGATGACAGGTATCCTAGTGGTTTAGAGACTGAGAGGTACAGAGACACACTGTCAAGGTGACAGGTATCCTAGTGGTTTAGAGACTGAGAGGTACAGAGACACACTGTCAAGATGACAGGTATCCTAGTGGTTTAGAGACTGAGAGGTACAGAGACACACTGTCAAGGTGACATGTATCCTAGTGGTTTAGAGACTGAGAGTTATAGAGACAAGTCAAAACATCTGGCTCTTTCATGTCCAAACTCTTATTCTATTCTAGTCATTATATGATATTGTATTATATAATATGATGATATATTACATCCATAGAATCCACTCAGTGTAATGATGACTGTGTGTTGTGTACATTGATTGAATGGTTAGGACTCTCTCTCTGGAGTCACAGTTTAAATCCCAAGAGACCAGGAGACCTAAAGGAAGCATTCAACACTGCATCCCTTCATCCAGTCATAGTAAACTGTCTGTCTGTCTGTCTGTCTGTCTGTCTGTCTGTCTGTCTGTCTGTCTGTCTGTCTGTCTGTCTGTCTGTCTGTCTGTCTGTCTGTCTGTCTGTCTGTCTGTCTCTCTACTGTGACAGATGTAAATACAACCAACTTCCCTGAGGTGGTTGTTGTTTCTGTCTGTGCTGCACAGCTATTTTCAGTTCTCTCCAGATATGGTAAATCAGGTTCAACTCTGGCTGGGCCAGTCAGAGACATTCAGAGACTTGTCCCAAAGCCACTCCTGAGTTGTCTTGGCTGTGTGCTTAGGGCTGTTGTACTGTTGGAAGGTGAACCTTCACCCCAGTCTGAGATCCTGAGCGCTCTGAAGCAGGTTTTCATATTGGATCTATCTGTACTTTGCTCTGTTCATCTTGCCCTCAATCCTGACTAGTCTCCCAGTCCGTGCCGCTGAAGAACACCCCCACAGCTTGATGCTGCACCACCATGCTTCACCGTAGGGATGGTGCCAGGTTTCCTCCAGACGTGGCGCTTGGCATTCAGGCCATAGAGTTCAATCTTGGTTTCATCAGACCAGAGAATCTTATTTCTCATGGTCTGAGAGTTTGTTAGGTTCGTTAGGTGCCTTTTGGCAAACTCCAAGCGGGCTGTCATGTGCCTTTTACTGAGGAGTGGCTTCCGTCTGGCCACGCAAACATATAGGCCTGATTGTGGGAGTGCTGCAGAGATGGTTGTCCTTCTGGAAGGTTCTCCCATCTCCACAGAGGAACTCTGGAGCTCTGTTAGAGTGGCCATCAGGTTATCGGTCACCTACCTGACAAAGGCTCTTCTCTCCCGGATGCTCAGTTTTTCGGGTGGCCAGCTTGAAGGAAGAGTCTTGGTGATTCCAAATTTCTTAATTTAAGAATGATGGAGGCCACTGTGTTCTTGGGGACCTTCAATTCTGCAGAAATGTTTTGGTACCTTTCCCCAGATCTGTGCCTTAACACAATCCTGTCTCGGAGCTCTGCGGACAATTCCTTCAACCTCATGGCTGGTTTTTGCTCTGACATGCACTGTATTGGACCTTATATAGATACATGCACTGTATTGGACCTTATACAGTGGCCTGTTGTTGTTGTTGTTGTTGTTGTTGTTGTAATGACCATGTTGTCCTCTGGGGCCTGTTGCACAAAAGTAGAATTAAGACATCCGGGATAAATGACTCAGCTGAGCTCAATGAAGCCAAAACATGTGCGTCCAGGCTTAATTGGTTGCACAAAGACCAAGCCAGGATGAGCAGACACGGATTCATTAAGCCAGGTGAAACCAATCCTGGATAGGTGCGCGCTCACGGCTCACTCAAATAGACCCCGCCACAGATCACAGATTAACTGATTTACCATGGCAACTAGAGCCGCGTACTTTTCCCCGTCGGAAGCACAAATCCTCATGGAGGCATACGAGGAGGTAAAATATATAATTAAGAAGAAAGGCAACACCGCCACAGTGATAAAGCAAAGAGAAAAAGCGTGGCAAAGTATTGCAGACCGCCTGAATGCGTAAGTAGTGCACAATTACACACTCACCGCTCCGCTGAAACATCACAATTACAATTCAAATATTTAATTCACATCTCCAAAAATGCAGTTGTACTGTAATTATGAAACGGTTAATTTTTTTTATTGAAATGCACTGCAGATATGAGTGAAATTGTGTAAAGTAACTCCATCACACTGTATAAAGCTATGATAAAATTTTTGATATTTTTACTGAAAACAAGACAAAAATACCAAGTAATTTTTTGCAGTGTGACTCCATTAAGTGTGTGTGTGTGTGTGTGTGTGTGTGTGTAGATTAAACATGAACGGGCCAAAACGGACATGGCAGCAGGTCAAAATCAAATACAAGAACATTCTGCAGAATGGTATGGTCCCTGACTAATATTTAACAAAGCACAAGCATATATTGTACCCAGAAGGTGCCTGCTCACACATTGTCTGTACTGTTTTAGCAGTGAAAAAGAATACCCACAGACAAGGCACGGGTGGTGGGTCACCAAAGGCTGACCTTACCCCAGCAGAGGACATGGCCTTGGAGCTAAATAAAGGCAGGCCCGTCTTAGAGGGGATCCCTGGGGGGAAAGAGACGAGCATAGGTTCCTCCCAAGATGCCACCCGCTTCATTCAAGGTATGTCCTTCCATCTCTACATGGGATACAACCACATTCATATTGAATCAATTTGGACTGTCTGACTTTGGTTTACCTATTGCCTTGCAGTGTCTGGCAGCACTGTGTTCCTGTTAGAGCCACCAGCACAAGCACCAGACGATGCTGATCCAGTGAGTACTCCATCAAAGGCATACTGTAGGCCTGGCATGTCTTGTCTACTAGCTTCAATATGAATCCGATTAAATGTGATAGGGTGAAGGCCCCAGTGCAGCAGCAACAGCACATGATGGAGACGATGATGAGGAGGAGACCATCTCTCTGGATTCCAGAAGGCATGAGGTATCATGTTAAGACTGTGAAAGTACTATTTACTCTACAATGGTGAGGAGTCCTCATCAAAATCAAAAAATCGAATTTCTTTTACAGGACCCAGATGCTATACAGTGGGAAAACCAGCCTGGCAACATAGTGCGTATTAATAAAAGGACACCACATCCTGCCAAATTCCAGCTGCGCTAATTGTATTGTGTTCACAGAGCTCACAAGCTATCAGAAAGTTGTATGGCAACCACCTCCGGTGCCAAATAGAACTGGCAGACATAGACATTCAGTACAAGAAGAAAAAGATGGAAAATCTTGCACTGGAGTTCGAAATAAAAAAGAGGACAATTAGGAAACTGGACCTTGAAATAAAAAAACTTGAGAGGGAGGTGAGATATGCCTTCAATGTACACTGTATGCTAACTGTAACACAAATGTATTAATCATTATTTTTCTTTCCTCCCCCAGCTCCAAGAAGATGACACAGCTCAAAATAAAAATTAGGTATATTCTCGTAAAGTCAAGTGAGCCATGACATATGAGCTCTTATTGTGAGCACACAGGACGGTGGCATCTTTCTAAGGTTTTTTTTATTTTCCCAGCAATCAGTACAACCAAGTCATCGTTATAAGGCATCGCCCTCTTTTGCCCACCCCCCCCAGCACCAGGTGTGGCCACTAGCCTATATGAAGGCCCAAAATTGTGTGTTCCTTTCTGCTCTGACAATGGCATGCCCATTCGTGCGAGATGTGGTGGATGAAGAAGCACTTGTGCTGAGGAGAGCCTTCAGGTGAGAAAGGGTCTTCAGGGACCGGTTGGACCCACTGGCCTTCCCTGATGACCATCTATATGAAAGATACAGGTTTTCTGCAGATGGCATCAGGTATCTATGCAGACTACTGGGTCCCAGGATTAAGCACCGCACTGCACGGAGCCATGCACTGAGTGTGGAGCAAATGGTTTGTGTGGCCTTGCGCTTTTTTGCTAGTGGAGCCTTCCTGTACTCAGTGGGGGATGCAGAACAGCTGAACAAGGCCACAATTTGCCGCACAATAAGGAGTGTGTGTCTGGCTATCAAAGCATTAGCAGATGTCTTCATCTCCTTCCCTGGCCACAGAAGACTCTGTGACATCAAAGAGGAGTTCTATAGGATTGCAGGTAAGAGGATCTACAAATTACAGGACAACTGTTAACACATAGTAGGATACTCATTACTTTGTGTGACAGGTTTCCCCAATGTCATTGGTGCAGTGGACTGCACACACATAAGGATAAAAGCCCCCTCAGGTGCCCATGAGGCCGATTTTGTGAATAGGAAATCCTTTCACAGCATTAATGTTCAGGTGAACATAACTTTTTGATATTGTCCATTGACGAACACTCTGCATTGCCAGTGATGTGCATTGATTGGTGTAATATTCCTCATCTTATGATTTCAGATGGTCTGCAATGCTGACTGTGTGATCAGCAATGTTGTGGCAAAATGGCCTGGCTCAGTCCATGACTCCAGAATCTTTCGGGCCTCTGAAATCTATCAGTGCCTATCACAAGGTAAGCCACACAACCCCTATTTATAACCATCATGGCTGTGTCAAGAATATCACTGTGTTTATGAGGTAGTAATGATGAGATTTTGTGTTGACAGGTGAATTCTCTGGTGTGTTGCTGGGAGACAGGGGGTATGGCTGCCAGCCTTTTCTCCTGACACCTTTCACAGACCCCCAGGAAGCACAGCAGGCCTACAACCATGCCCATGCCAGGACCAGGGCCAGAGTTGAAATGACCTTTGGCCTCCTGAAGGCACGCTTTCACTGCCTTCACAAATTAAGGGTCAGCCCTGTTAGGGCATGTGATATTACTGTGGCTTGTGCTGTCCTCCACAATGTGGCCTGCCTGAGGAAGGAGAGGGCCCCAAAGTGCCACCAGCCATGGACTGGGACAATCCGGCAATCTTCCCTGATGACGACAGTGGTCGGCTGCTGAGGGACCAATATGTGTTGAATTATTTTAGTTAGTATGTGTGCTTTCAATTTTGGTTAAATATGTCCTGCGGTGGCAGAGGAATTTGGGTTTTTTTGGGTTCGTTTTTTGACGAATTTGGCCTCTTATGATGTTTGTGCGGTATACTGTGTGTAATACAAGGCTGCAGGGAGGCTACTGCATCCATTCATTTGTCTGTTCAGTTGATGTGTATGGATTTGTCCTGCATTTATTTTAGTGTGCAGACATGCAGGGTGTGTTATACACATTCAAAGGTCTGTATATGTATAATATGCTTAGATTCTGTGCTTTCCATCTTGTAGAGTCACTGTGACTTCAGTTTTGAAAGGAGCTGATGGTTTACCTGCTTTGTTTTGTCCTTATTCAATAAAGGAACATAATGTTACACATTGTGTTTTTATATTCATATGGAATGTGTATTTGTTTATATGACAGAGTACTAGGGCCACACTGAAGAAAAAGGATAAAGTCATACATTTATGAGGCTGGTTCTTTCTGCAGAAAAGCTACATATTGTTTTTACAGTTTTGATACTTATGACAACGTGATACTTAATATTCTGGCACATCAGCATGTCTTTGTTTATGAAACCATACTGAAGTACAATTTCACGAAATGCCCCACATCTGTCATTTTAACAACTGTCCTCCTTTAAAACAACTGGTTACAATATTATGACTTGTGTTTTTTTCCCCTCTGTGGCCCTAATATTCTAGCATTTTATATATAGCCTTATAGTCTATGGGAAACTGTAAATTATCTAATGATAGCAACATCATCTAAAAATCATTTTTTATCCAAAATCATTGAAATTAATGATCACAAACGTTTAAATAACAGTGGGTCTAGTTATGTGATAACAATGTATAGTGAGCAGTGAAATAACTATTGGTTTCCATTTGTGGTGACTGCTGACTGACATTAGGGATGAGATTAAATAGATCCTGGAATTTAGCCTGGTCTGGAGCAGGCTAGCTCCACAGAATAAATCTCCATGGTAATTTATACCATAACATATCCTCCTGCCCCCTATCCATCTTTAGTGCAACCGGATTACGGATCAATTGAGCCAGGATCACCAAGATATCCTGGCTTAATCCCTTATCCTAGTTTTGTGCAACAGGCCCCTGTTCTTATTTCCCCCAGTGGTCTGTTGTTGTTGTTGTTGTTGTATTGACCATGTTGTCCTCTGCTCTTATTTCCCCCAGTGGTCTTGTTATTGTTGTTGTTGTATTGACCATGTTGTCCTCTGCTCTTATTTCCCCCAGTGGTCTTGTTGTTGTTGTTGTTGTATTGACCATGTTGTCCTCTGTTCTTATTTCCCCCAGTGGTCTGTTGTTGTTGTTGTTGTATTGACCATGTTGTCCTCTGTTCTTATTTCCCACAGTGGTCTGTTGTTGTTGTTGTTGTATTGACCATGTTGTCCTCTGTTCTTACTTCCCACAGTGGTCTGTTGTTGTTGTTGTTGTTGTATTGACCATGTTGTCTTCTGTTCTTATTTCCCCCAGTGGTCTTGTTGTTGTTGTTGTTGTTGTATTGACCATGTTGTCCTCTGCTCTTATTTCCCCCAGTGGTCTGTTGTTGTTGTTGTTGTATTGACCATGTTGTCCTCTGCTCTTATTTCCACCATTGGTCTTGTTGTTGTTGTTGTTGTTGTTGTTGTATTGACCATGTTGTCCTCTGTTCTTATTTCCCCCAGTGGTCTTGTTGTTGTTGTTTTTGTTGTTGTGTTGAACATGTTGTCCTCTGTTCTTATTTCCCCCAGTGGTCTGTTGTTGTTGTTGTTGTAATGACCATGTTGTCCTCTGTTCTTATTTCCCACTGTGGTCTGTTGTTGTTGTTGTTGTTGTTGTATTGACCATGTTGTCCTATGTTCTTATTTCGCCCAGTGGCCTGTTGTTGTTGTTGTTATTGTTGTTGTTGTATTGACCATGTTGTCCTCTGTTCTTATTTCCCCCAGTGGTCTGTTGTTGTTGTTGTATTGACCATGTTGTCCTCTGTTCTTATTTCCCCCAGTGGTCTGTTGTTGTTGTTGTTGTATTGACCATGTTGTCCTCTGTTCTTATTTCCCCCAGTGGTCTGTTGTTGTTGTATTGACCATGTTGTCCTCTGTTCTTATTTCCCCCAGTGGTCTGTTGTTGTTGTATTGACCATGTTGTCCTCTGTTCTTATTTCCTCCAGTGGTCTGTTGTTGTTGTTGTTGTTGTTGTTGTTGTATTGACCATGTTGTCCTCTGCTCTTATTTCCCTAGGTGGTCTGTTGTTGTTGTTGTTGTTGTAATGACCATGTTGTCCTCTGTTCTTATTTCCCCCATTGGTCTTGTTGTTGTTGTTGTTGTGTTGACCATGTTGTCCTCTGTTCTTATTTCCCCCAGTGGTCTTGTTGTTGTTGTTGTTGTGTTGACCATGTTGTCCTCTGTTCTTATTTCCACCAGTGGTCTGTTGTTGTTGTATTGACCATGTTGTCCTCTGTTCTTATTTCTTCCAGTGGTCTGTTGTTGTTGTTGTATTGACCATGGTGTCCTCTGTTCTTATTTCCCCCAGTGGTCTGTTGTTGTTGTTGTATTGACCATGTTGTCCTATGCTCTCATTTCCCCCAGTGGTCTTGTTGTTGTTGTTGTTGTGTTGACCATGTTGTCCTCTGTTCTTATTTCCCACAGTGGGCTGTTGTTGTTGTTGTTGTTGTTTTTGTTGTTGTATTGACCATGTTGTCCTCTGTTCTTATTTCCCACAGTGGGCTGTTGTTGTTGTTGTTGTTGTTTTTGTTGTTGTATTGACCATGTTGTCCTCTGTTCTTATTTCCTCCAGTGGTCTGTTGTTGTTGTTGTTGTTTTTGTTGTTGTATTGACCATGTTGTCCTCTGTTCTTATTTCCCCCAGTGGTCTGTTGTTGTTGTTGAAATGACCATGTTGTCCTCTGTTCTTATTTCTTCCAGTGGTCTGTTGTTGTTGTTGTAATGACCATGTTGTCCTCTGTTCTTATTTCTTCCAGTGGTCTGTTGTTGTTGTTGTATTGACCATGTTGTCCTCTGTTCTTATTTCCTCCAGTGGTCTGTTGTTTTTGTTTTTGTTGTTGTTGTTGTTGTAATGACCATGTTGTCCTCTGTTCTTATTTCTTCCAGTGGTCTGTTGTTGTTGTTGTATTGACCATGTTGTCCTCTGTTCTTATTTCTTCCAGTGGTCTGTTGTTGTTGTTGTAATGACCATGTTGTCCTCTGTTCTTATTTCCCCCAGTGGTCTGTTGTTGTTGTATTGACCATGTTGTCCTCTGCTCTTATTTCCCTAGGTGGTCTGTTGTTGTTGTTGTTGTTGTAATGACCATGTTGTCCTCTGTTTTTATTTCCCCCAGTTGTCTTGTTGTTGTTGTTGTGTTGACCATGTTGTCCTCTGTTCTTATTTCCCCCAGTGGTCTGTTGTTGTTGTTGTATTGACCATGTTGTCCTCTGTTCTTATTTCCCCCAGTGGTCTTGTTGTTGTTGTTGTTGTGTTGACCATGTTGTCCTCTGTTCTTATTTCCCCCAGTGGTCTGTTGTTGTTGTTGTTGATGTTGTTGTATTGACCATGTTGTCCTCTGTTCTTATTTCCTCCAGTGGTCTGTTGTTTTTGTTGTTGTTGTTGTTGTCTTGACCATGTTGTCCTCTGCTCTTATTTCCACCATTGGTCTTGTTGTTGTTGTTGTTGTTGTTGTATTGACCATGTTGTCCTCTGTTCTTATTTCCCCCAGTGGTCTTGTTGTTGTTGTTTTTGTTGTTGTGTTGAACATGTTGTCCTCTGTTCTTATTTCCCCCAGTGGTCTGTTGTTGTTGTTGTTGTTGTATTGACCATGTTGCCCTCTGTTCTTATTTCCCACTGTGGTCTGTTGTTGTTGTTGTTGTTGTATTGACCATGTTGTCCTATGTTCTTATTTCCCACTGTGGTCTGTTGTTGTTGTTGTTGTGTTGAACATGTTGTTCTCTGTTCTTATTTCCCACTGTGGTCTGTTGTTGTTGTTGTTGTGTTGAACATGTTGTTCTCTGTTCTTATTTCGCCCAGTGGCCTGTTGTTGTTGTTGTTATTGTTGTTGTTGTATTGACCATGTTGTCCTCTGTTCTTATTTCCCCCAGTGGTCTTGTTGTTGTTGTTTTTGTTGTTGTTGTTGTGTTGAACATGTTGTTCTCTGTTCTTATTTCCCCCAGTGGTCTGTTGTTGTTGTTGTTGTATTGACCATGTTGCCCTCTGTTCTTATTTCCCACTGTGGTCTGTTGTTGTTGTTGTTGTGTTGAACATGTTGTTCTCTGTTCTTATTTCCCCCAGTGGTCTGTTGTTGTTGTTGTTGTATTGACCATGTTGCCCTCTGTTCTTATTTCCCCCAGTGGTCTGTTGTTGTTGTATTGACCATGTTGTCCTCTGTTCTTATTTCCCCCAGTGGTCTGTTGTTGTTGTATTGACCATGTTGTCCTCTGTTCTTATTTCCTCCAGTGGTCTGTTGTTGTTGTTGTTGTTGTTGTTGTATTGACCATGTTGTCCTCTGCTCTTATTTCCCTAGGTGGTCTGTTGTTGTTGTTGTTGTTGTTGTAATGACCATGTTGTCCTCTGTTCTTATTTCCCCCAGTGGTGTTGTTGATGTTGTTGTTGTTGTTGTTGTATTGACCATGTTGTCCTCTGCTCTTATTTCCCCCAGTGGTCTGTTGTTGTTGTTGTTGTATTGACCATGTTGTCCTCTGTTCTTATTTCCCCCAGTGGTCTTGTTGTTGTTGTTTTTGTTGTTGTTGTTGTGTTGAACATGTTGTTCTCTGTTCTTATTTCCCCCAGTGGTCTGTTGTTGTTGTTGTTGTATTGACCATGTTGCCCTCTGCTCTTATTTCCCACTGTGGTCTGTTGTTGTTGTTGTTGTGTTGAACATGTTGTTCTCTGTTCTTATTTCCCCCAGTGGTCTGTTGTTGTTGTTGTTGTATTGACCATGTTGTCCTCTGCTCTTACTTCCCACAGTGGTCTGTTGTTGTTGTTGTTGTTGTTGTATTGACCATGTTGTCCTCTGCTCTTATTTCCCCCAGTGGTGTTGTTGATGTTGTTGTTGTTGTTGTTGTATTGACCATGTTGTCCTCTGCTCTTATTTCCCCCAGTGGTCTGTTGTTGTTGTTGTTGTATTGACCATGTTGTCCTCTGCTCTTATTTCCACCATTGGTCTTGTTGTTGTTGTTGTTGTTGTTGTATTGACCATGTTGTCCTCTGTTCTTATTTCCCCCAGTGGTCTTGTTGTTGTTGTTTTTGTTGTTGTGTTGAACATGTTGTCCTCTGTTCTTATTTCCCCCAGTGGTCTGTTGTTGTTGTTGTTGTTGTATTGACCATGTTGCCCTCTGTTCTTATTTCCCACTGTGGTCTGTTGTTGTTGTTGTTGTTGTTGTATTGACCATGTTGTCCTATGTTCTTATTTCGCCCAGTGGCCTGTTGTTGTTGTTGTTATTGTTGTTGTTGTATTGACCATGTTGTCCTCTGTTCTTATTTCTCCCAGTGGTCTGTTGTTGTTGTTGTATTGACCATGTTGCCCTCTGTTCTTATTTCCCACTGTGGTCTGTTGTTGTTGTTGTTGTATTGACCATGTTGTCCTCTGTTCTTATTTCCCCCAGTGGTCTGTTGTTGTTGTTGTTGTATTGACCATGTTGTCCTCTGTTCTTATTTCCCCCAGTGGTCTGTTGTTGTTGTTGTTGTATTGACCATGTTGTCCTCTGCTCTTACTTCCCACAGTGGTCTGTTGTTGTTGTTGTTGTTGTATTGACCATGTTGTCCTCTGCTCTTATTTCCCCCAGTGGTGTTGTTGGTGTTGTTGTTGTTGTTGTTGTATTGACCATGTTGTCTTCTGTTCTTATTTCCCCCAGTGGTCTTGTTGTTGTTGTTGTTGTTGTATTGACCATGTTGTCCTCTGCTCTTATTTCCCCCAGTGGTCTGTTGTTGTTGTTGTTGTATTGACCATGTTGTCCTCTGCTCTTATTTCCACCATTGGTATTGTTGTTGTTGTTGTTGTTGTTGTATTGAACATGTTGTTCTCTGTTCTTATTTCCCCCAGTGGTCTGTTGTTGTTGTTGTTGTATTGACCATGTTGCCCTCTGTTCTTATTTCCCACTGTGGTCTGTTGTTGTTGTTGTTGTTGTATTGACCATGTTGTCCTATGTTCTTATTTCGCCCAGTGGCCTGTTGTTGTTGTTGTTATTGTTGTTGTTGTATTGACCATGTTGTCCTCTGTTCTTATTTCCCCCAGTGGTCTTGTTGTTGTTGTTTTTGTTGTTGTTGTTGTGTTGAACATGTTGTTCTCTGTTCTTATTTCCCCCAGTGGTCTGTTGTTGTTGTTGTTGTATTGACCATGTTGCCCTCTGTTCTTATTTCCCACTGTGGTCTGTTGTTGTTGTTGTTGTGTTGAACATGTTGTTCTCTGTTCTTATTTCCCCCAGTGGTCTGTTGTTGTTGTTGTTGTATTGACCATGTTGCCCTCTGTTCTTATTTCCCCCAGTGGTCTGTTGTTGTTGTATTGACCATGTTGTCCTCTGTTCTTATTTCCCCCAGTGGTCTGTTGTTGTTGTATTGACCATGTTGTCCTCTGCTCTTATTTCCCTAGGTGGTCTGTTGTTGTTGTTGTTGTTGTTGTAATGACCATGTTGTCCTCTGTTCTTATTTCCCCCAGTGGTCTGTTGTTGTTGTTGTTGTTGTATCGACCATGTTGTCCTCTGCTCTTATTTCCCCCAGTGGTCTGTTGTTGTTGTTGTTGTATTGACCATGTTGTCCTCTGCTCTTATTTCCCACTGTGGTCTGTTGTTGTTGTTGTTGTTGTATTGACCATGTTGTCCTCTGTTCTTATTTCCCCCAGTGGTCTGTTGTTGTTGTTGTTGTATTGACCATGTTGTCCTCTGTTCTTATTTCCCCCAGGGGTCTGTTGTTGTTGTTGTTGTATTGACCATGTTGTCCTCTGCTCTTACTTCCCACAGTGGTCTGTTGTTGTTGTTGTTGTTGTATTGACCATGTTGTCCTCTGCTCTTATTTCCCCCAGTGGTGTTGTTGGTGTTGTTGTTGTTGTTGTTGTATTGACCATGTTGTCTTCTGTTCTTATTTCCCCCAGTGGTCTTGTTGTTGTTGTTGTTGTTGTATTGACCATGTTGTCCTCTGCTCTTATTTCCCCCAGTGGTCTGTTGTTGTTGTTGTAGTATTGACCATGTTGTCCTCTGCTCTTATTTCCACCATTGGTATTGTTGTTGTTGTTGTTGTTGTTGTTGTATTGACCATGTTGTCCTCTGTTCTTATTTCCCCCAGTGGTCTTGTTGTTGTTGTTTTTGTTGTTGTTGTTGTGTTGAACATGTTGTTCTCTGTTCTTATTTCCCCCAGTGGTCTGTTGTTGTTGTTGTTGTATTGACCATGTTGCCCTCTGTTCTTATTTCCCACTGTGGTCTGTTGTTGTTGTTGTTGTTGTATTGACCATGTTGTCCTATGTTCTTATTTCGCCCAGTGGCCTGTTGTTGTTGTTGTTATTGTTGTTGTTGTATTGACCATGTTGTCCTCTGTTCTTATTTCCCCCAGTGGTCTTGTTGTTGTTGTTTTTGTTGTTGTTGTTGTGTTGAACATGTTGTTCTCTGTTCTTATTTCCCCCAGTGGTCTGTTGTTGTTGTTGTTGTATTGACCATGTTGCCCTCTGTTCTTATTTCCCACTGTGGTCTGTTGTTGTTGTTGTTGTGTTGAACATGTTGTTCTCTGTTCTTATTTCCCCCAGTGGTCTGTTGTTGTTGTTGTTGTTGTATTGACCATGTTGCCCTCTGTTCTTATTTCCCCCAGTGGTCTGTTGTTGTTGTATTGACCATGTTGTCCTCTGTTCTTATTTCCCCCAGTGGTCTGTTGTTGTTGTATTGACCATGTTGTCCTCTGTTCTTATTTCCTCCAGTGGTCTGTTGTTGTTGTTTTTGTTGTTGTTGTATTGACCATGTTGTCCTCTGCTCTTATTTCCCTAGGTGGTCTGTTGTTGTTGTTGTTGTTGTAATGACCATGTTGTCCTCTGTTCTTATTTCCCCCAGTGGTCTGTTGTTGTTGTTGTTGTTGTATCGACCATGTTGTCCTCTGCTCTTATTTCCCCCAGTGGTCTGTTGTTGTTGTTGTTGTATTGACCATGTTGTCCTCTGCTCTTACTTCCCACAGTGGTCTGTTGTTGTTGTTGTTGTTGTTGTTGTATTGACCATGTTGTCCTCTGCTCTTATTTCCCCCAGTGGTGTTGTTGATGTTGTTGTTGTTGTTGTTGTATTGACCATGTTGTCCTCTGCTCTTATTTCCCCCAGTGGTCTGTTGTTGTTGTTGTTGTATTAACCATGTTGTCCTCTGCTCTTATTTCCACCATTGGTCTTGTTGTTGTTGTTGTTGTTGTTGTATTGACCATGTTGTCCTCTGTTCTTATTTCCCCCAGTGGTCTTGTTGTTGTTGTTTTTGTTGTTGTGTTGAACATGTTGTCCTCTGTTCTTATTTCCCCCAGTGGTCTGTTGTTGTTGTTGTTGTTGTATTGACCATGTTGCCCTCTGTTCTTATTTCCCACTGTGGTCTGTTGTTGTTGTTGTTGTTGTTGTTGTATTGACCATGTTGTCCTATGTTCTTATTTCGCCCAGTGGCCTGTTGTTGTTGTTGTTATTGTTGTTGTTGTATTGACCATGTTGTCCTCTGTTCTTATTTCTCCCAGTGGTCTGTTGTTGTTGTTGTATTGACCATGTTGCCCTCTGTTCTTATTTCCCACTGTGGTCTGTTGTTGTTGTTGTTGTATTGACCATGTTGTCCTCTGTTCTTATTTCCCCCAGTGGTCTGTTGTTGTTGTTGTTGTTGAATTGACCATGTTGTCCTCTGTTCTTATTTCCCCCAGTGGTCTGTTGTTGTTGTATTGACCATGTTGTCCTCTGTTCTTATTTCCCCCAGTGGTCTGTTGTTGTTGTATTGACCATGTTGTCCTCTGCTCTTATTTCCCTAGGTGGTCTGTTGTTGTTGTTGTTGTTGTAATGACCATGTTGTCCTCTGTTTTTATTTCCCCCAGTGGTCTTGTTGTTGTTGTTGTTGTGTTGACCATGTTGTCCTCTGTTCTTATTTCCCCCAGTGGTCTGTTGTTGTTGTTGTATTGACCATGTTGTCCTCTGTTCTTATTTCCCCCAGTGGTCTTGTTGTTGTTGTTGTTGTGTTGACCATGTTGTCCTCTGTTCTTATTTCCCCCAGTGGTTTGTTGTTGTTGTTGTAACGACCATGTTGTCCTCTGTTCTTATTTCCTCCAGTGGTCTGTTGTTTTTGTTGTTGTTGTTGTTGTATTGACCATGTTGTCCTATGCTCTTATTTCCCCCAGTGGTCTTGTTGTTGTTGTTGTTGTTGTGTTGACCATGTTGTCCTCTGTTCTTATTTCCCCCAGTGGTCTGTTGTTGTTGTTGTTGTATTGACCATGTTGTCCTCTGCTCTTATTTCCCCCAGTGGTCTGTTGTTGTTGTTGTTGTATTGACCATGTTGTCCTCTGCTCTTATTTCCACCATTGGTCTTGTTGTTGTTGTTGTTGTTGTTGTATTGACCATGTTGTCCTCTGTTCTTATTTCCCCCAGTGGTCTTGTTGTTGTTGTTTTTGTTGTTGTGTTGAACATGTTGTCCTCTGTTCTTATTTCCCCCAGTGGTCTGTTGTTGTTGTTGTTGTTGTATTGACCATGTTGCCCTCTGTTCTTATTTCCCACTGTGGTCTGTTGTTGTTGTTGTTGTTGTTGTATTGACCATGTTGTCCTATGTTCTTATTTCGCCCAGTGGCCTGTTGTTGTTGTTGTTATTGTTGTTGTTGTATTGACCATGTTGTCCTCTGTTCTTATTTCTCCCAGTGGTCTGTTGTTGTTGTTGTATTGACCATGTTGCCCTCTGTTCTTATTTCCCACTGTGGTCTGTTGTTGTTGTTGTTGTATTGACCATGTTGTCCTCTGTTCTTATTTCCCCCAGTGGTCTGTTGTTGTTGTTGTTGTATTGACCATGTTGTCCTCTGTTCTTATTTCCTCCAGTGGTCTGTTGTTTTTGTTGTTGTTGTTGTTGTATTGACCATGTTGTCCTATGCTCTTATTTCCCCCAGTGGTCTTGTTGTTGTTGTTGTTGTGTTGACCATGTTGTCCTCTGTTCTTATTTCCCCCAGTGGTCTGTTGTTGTTGTTGTTGTATTGACCATGTTGTCCTCTGCTCTTATTTCCCCCAGTGGTCTGTTGTTGTTGTTGTTGTATTGACCATGTTGTCCTCTGCTCTTATTTCCACCATTGGTCTTGTTGTTGTTGTTGTTGTTGTTGTATTGACCATGTTGTCCTCTGTTCTTATTTCCCCCAGTGGTCTTGTTGTTGTTGTTTTTGTTGTTGTGTTGAACATGTTGTCCTCTGTTCTTATTTCCCCCAGTGGTCTGTTGTTGTTGTTGTTGTTGTATTGACCATGTTGCCCTCTGTTCTTATTTCCCACTGTGGTCTGTTGTTGTTGTTGTTGTTGTTGTATTGACCATGTTGTCCTCTGTTCTTATTTCCCCCAGTGGTCTGTTGTTGTTGTTGTTGTATTGACCATGTTGTCCTCTGTTCTTATTTCCCCCAGTGGTCTGTTGTTGTTGTATTGACCATGTTGTCCTCTGTTCTTATTTCCCCCAGTGGTCTGTTGTTGTTGTATTGACCATGTTGTCCTCTGCTCTTATTTCCCTAGGTGGTCTGTTGTTGTTGTTGTTGTTGTAATGACCATGTTGTCCTCTGTTCTTATTTCCCCCAGTGGTCTTGTTGTTGTTGTTGTTGTGTTGACCATGTTGTCCTCTGTTCTTATTTCCCCCAGTGGTCTGTTGTTGTTGTTGTATTGACCATGTTGTCCTCTGTTCTTATTTCCCCCAGTGGTCTTGTTGTTGTTGTTGTTGTGTTGACCATGTTGTCCTCTGTTCTTATTTCCCCCAGTGGTTTGTTGTTGTTGTTGTAACGACCATGTTGTCCTCTGTTCTTATTTCCTCCAGTGGTCTGTTGTTTTTGTTGTTGTTGTTGTTGTATTGACCATGTTGTCCTATGCTCTTATTTCCCCCAGTGGTCTTGTTGTTGTTGTTGTTGTGTTGACCATGTTGTCCTCTGTTCTTATTTCCCCCAGTGGTCTGTTGTTGTTGTTGTTGTATTGACCATGTTGTCCTCTGCTCTTATTTCCCCCAGTGGTCTTGTTGTTGTTGTTGTTGTGTTGACCATGTTGTCCTCTGTTCTTATTTCCCACAGTGGGCTGTTGTTGTTGTTGTTGTTGTTTTTGTTGTTGTATTGACCATGTTGTCCTCTGTTCTTATTTCCCCCAGTGGTCTGTTGTTGTTGTTGTATTGACCATGTTGTCCTCTGTTCTTATTTCCCCCAGTGGTCTGTTGTTGTTGTTGTTGTTGTTGTAATGACCATGTTGTCCTCTGTTCTTATTTCCCCCAGTGGTTTGTTGTTGTTGTTGTAATGACCATGTTGTCCTCTGTTCTTATTTCTTCCAGTGGTCTGTTGTTGTTGTTGTAATGACCATGTTGTCCTCTGTTCTTATTTCCCCCAGTGGTCTGTTGTTGTTGTTGTTGTTGTATTGACCATGTTGTCCTCTGTTCTTATTTCCCCCAGTGGTCTTGTTGTTGTTGTTGTTGTGTTGACCATGTTGTCCTCTGTTCTTATTTCCCCCAGTGGTTTGTTGTTGTTGTTGTAACGACCATGTTGTCCTCTGTTCTTATTTCCTCCAGTGGTCTGTTGTTTTTGTTGTTGTTGTATTGACCATGTTGTCCTATGCTCTTATTTCCCCCAGTGGTCTTGTTGTTGTTGTTGTTGTGTTGACCATGTTGTCCTCTGTTCTTATTTCCCCCAGTGGTCTGTTGTTGTTGTTGTTGTATTGACCATGTTGTCCTCTGCTCTTATTTCCCCCAGTGGTCTTGTTGTTGTTGTTGTTGTGTTGACCATGTTGTCCTCTGTTCTTATTTCCCACAGTGGGCTGTTGTTGTTGTTGTTGTTGTTTTTGTTGTTGTATTGACCATGTTGTCCTCTGTTCTTATTTCCCCCAGTGGTCTGTTGTTGTTGTTGTATTGACCATGTTGTCCTCTGTTCTTATTTCCCCCAGTGGTCTGTTGTTGTTGTTGTTGTTGTTGTAATGACCATGTTGTCCTCTGTTCTTATTTCCCCCAGTGGTTTGTTGTTGTTGTTGTAATGACCATGTTGTCCTCTGTTCTTATTTCTTCCAGTGGTCTGTTGTTGTTGTTGTAATGACCATGTTGTCCTCTGTTCTTATTTCCCCCAGTGGTCTGTTGTTGTTGTTGTTGTATTGACCATGTTGTCCTCTGTTCTTATTTCCCCCAGTGGTCTGTTGTTGTTGTTGTTGTAATGACCATGTTGTCCTCACTACTCATTTCCCCCAGTTGTCTGGCTGTGTTGAGCCGGGCTGGGCGGTGGAGGTGGTGGTCTCTGGGTGCTGGTCTAGGTGGAGAGGCAGAGGCAGGAGGAGCCTGCAGTGGAGGAGTGACAGTGGGTGTTGAGGTGGTGCCCGTGCCAGGCCATGCCTGGGGGCCAGAGAGGGCAGAGGAGATAGCAGCTGAGCCGCTCTGCTCTGCCCTCCCTAGAAACACTGGTAGGAGGCAGCCTCAGCAATGGCAACAGACCCAGAAACAGGTGAGGAATGGATGAGGGGAGATGACACACAGAGAGACACACACCCACACACACACACACACACACACACACACACACACACACACACACACACACACACACACACACACACACACACACACACACACACACACACACACAGAGAGATGTGGTAAAGTACTGTACTACAACAAGCAGGCTTAGCATCTCCTCTCCAAACACACACACACACACACACACACACACACACACACACACACACACACACACACACACACACACACACACACACACACACAGAGAGATGTGGTAAAGTACTGTACTACAACAAGCAGGCTTAGCATCTCCTCTCCAAACACACACACTTTACGTATTAACGCAAGGCTCCATGGGAAATGAAATGTTAGCACTATTTGATCAGCCCCCCTTTTGAGAACATGTTTGAAGTTGACGACCAGTCTTCAACTACCATAAGACAGTCAGATCTTCTACCTTCCATCCTGACTGGGATTTACATGTAGTCATTTAGCAGACGCTCTTATCCAGAGACTTACAGGAGCATTTAGGGTTAAGTTCCTTGCTAAAGGGCACACGAGCAGATGTTTCACCTTGTGGGCAGATTTATAGTAGAGGGTAGGTTAGTCAGATAAATCATTGATGTGACTGAGGGGGAGTAGACAGACATTCCTTACTGCTGCAGATCTTAGCATGAGTCCCAGTCTATTTGTGTCATCATGCCAACTCCTTGTCACTCATGGTGATGCCAAATGTTTGGCTTGACAATGACATCAATAGAGTTGGCACAAATCTATGACCAGGCTACAGACACCTATGATCATTTCTGTAGTCAACTCACACTGCACCACAAAAACACACACTAACCCACTACCTGTAGGTCCCCTCTGTCTAGGATCAGTAACCCACTACCTGTATGTCTCCTCTGTCTAGGATCAGTAACCCACACTAACCCACTACCTGTATGTCTCCTCTGTCTAGGATCAGTAACCCACACTAACCCACTACCTGTAGGTCCCCTCTGTCTAGGATCAGTAACCCACTACCTGTATGTCTCCTCTGTCTAGGATCAGTAACCCACACTAACCCACAACCTGTAGGTCCCCTCTGTCTAGGATCAGTAACCCACACTAACCCACTACCTGTATGTCTCCTCTGTCTAGGATCAGTAACCCACACTAACCCACTACCTGTAGATCCCCTCTGTCTAGGATCAGTGACCCACTCTAACCCATTACCTGTATGTCTCCTCTGTCTAGGATCAGTAACCCACACTAACCCACTACCATCTATGTCTCCTCTGTCTACGATCAGTAACCCACACTAACCCACTACCTGTATGTCTCCTCTGTCTAGGATCAGTAACCCACACTAACCCACTACCTGTAGGTCCCCTCTGTCTAGGATCAGTAACCCACTACCTGTAGGTCCCCTCTGTCTAGGATCAGTAACCCACACTAACCCACTACCTGTATGTCTCCTCTGTCTAGGATCAGTAACCCACTACCTGTAGGTCTCCTCTGTCTAGGATCAGTAACCCACTACCTGTAGGTCTCCTCTGTCTAGGATCAGTAACCCACACTAACCCACTACCTGTATGTCTCCTCTGTCTAGGATCAGTAACCCACACTAACCCACTACCTGGATGTCTCCTCTGTCTCGGATCAGTAACCCACTACCTGTAGGCCTCCTCTGTCTAGGATCAGTAACCCACTACCTGTATGTCTCCTCTGTGTAGGATCAGTAACCCACACTAACCCATTACCTGTATGTCTCCTCTGTCTAGGATCAGTAACCCACACTAACCCACTACCTGTAGGTCCCCTCTGTCTAGGATCAGTAACCCACACTAACCCACTACCATCTATGTCTCCTCTGTCTACGATCAGTAACCCACACTAACCCACTACCTGTATGTCTCCTCTGTCTAGGATCAGTAACCCACACTAACCCACTACCATCTATGTCTCCTCTGTCTACGATCAGTAACCCACACTAACCCACTACCTGTATGTCTCCTCTGTCTAGGATCAGTAACCCACACTAACCCACTACCTGTAGGTCCCCTCTGTCTAAGATCAGTTTCCCACTACCTGTATGTCTCCTCTGTCTAGGATCAGTAACCCAATTCGAACCCATTACCTGTATGTCTCCTCTGTCTACGATCAGTAACCCACACTAACCCACTACCTGTAGGCCTCCTCTGTCTAGGATCAGTAACCCACACTAACCCACTACCTGTATGTCTCCTCTGTCTAGGATCAGTAACCCACTACCTGTATGTCTCCTCTGTCTAGGATAAGTAACCCACACTAACCCACTACCTGTATGTCTCCTCTGTCTAGGATAAGTAACCCACACTAACCCACTACCTGGATGTCTCCTCTGTCTAGGATCACTAACCCACACTAACCCACTACCTGTAGGTCTCCTCTGTCTAGGATCAGTAACCCACTACCTGTAGACCCCCTCTGTCTAGGATCAGTAACCCACACTAACCCACTACCTGTATGTCTCCTCTGTCTAGTATCAGTAACCCACACTAACCCACTACCTGTAGATCCCCTCTGTCTAGGATCAGTAACCCACACTAACCCACTACCTGTATGTCTCCTCTGTCTAGGATCACAAACCCACACTAACCCACTACCTGTATGTCTCCTCTGTCTAGGATCAGTAACCCACACTAACCCACTACCTGTAGGTCCCCTCTGTCTAGGATCAGTAACCCACTACCTGTATGTCTCCTCTGTCTAGGATCAGTAACCCACACTAACCCACAACCTGTATGTCTCCTCTGTCTAGGATCAGTAACCCACACTAACCCACTACCTGTAGAACCCCTCTGTCTAGGATCAGTAACCCACACTAACCCACTACCTGTAGGTCTCCTCTGTCTAGGATCAGTAACCCACTACCTGTAGACCCCCTCTGTCTAGGATCAGTAACCCACACTAACCCACTACCTGTATGTCTCCTCTGTCTAGTATCAGTAACCCACACTAACCCACTACCTGTAGATCCCCTCTGTCTAGGATCAGTAACCCACACTAACCCACTACCTGTATGTCTCCTCTGTCTAGGATCACAAACCCACACTAACCCACTACCTGTATGTCTCCTCTGTCTAGGATAAGTAACCCACACTAACCCACTACCTGTATGTCTCCTCTGTCTAGGATAAGTAACCCACACTAACCCACTACCTGGATGTCTCCTCTGTCTAGGATCACTAACCCACACTAACCCACTACCTGTAGGTCTCCTCTGTCTAGGATCAGTAACCCACTACCTGTAGACCCCCTCTGTCTAGGATCAGTAACCCACACTAACCCACTACCTGTATGTCTAATCTGTCTAGTATCAGTAACCCACACTAACCCACTACCTGTAGATCCCCTCTGTCTAGGATCAGTAACCCACACTAACCCACTACCTGTATGTCTCCTCTGTCTAGGATCACAAACCCACACTAACCCACTACCTGTATGTCTCCTCTGTCTAGGATCAGTAACCCACACTAACCCACTACCTGTAGGTCTCCTCTGTCTAGGATCAGTAACCCACTACCTGTATGTCTCCTCTGTCTAGGATCAGTAACCCACACTAACCCACAACCTGTATGTCTCCTCTGTCTAGGATCAGTAACCCACACTAACCCACTACCTGTAGAACCCCTCTGTCTAGGATCAGTAACCCACACTAACCCACTACCTGTAGGTCTCCTCTGTCTAGGATCAGTAACCCACTACCTGTACACCCCCTCTGTCTAGGATCAGTAACCCACACTAACCCACTACCTGTATGTCTCCTCTGTCTAGTATCAGTAACCCACACTAACCCACTACCTGTAGATCCCCTCTGTCTAGGATCAGTAACCCACACTAACCCACTACCTGTATGTCTCCTCTGTCTAGGATCACAAACCCACACTAACCCACTACCTGTATGTCTCCTCTGTCTAGGATCAGTAACCCACACTAACCCACTACCTGTAGGTCCCCTCTGTCTAGGATCAGTAACCCACTACCTGTATGTCTTCTCTGTCTAGGATCAGTAACCCACACTAACCCACAACCTGTAGGTCTCCTCTGTCTAGGATCAGTAACCCACACTAACCCACTACCTGTAGAACCCCTCTGTCTAGGATCAGTAACCCACACTAACCCACTACCTGTAGGTCTCCTCTGTCTAGGATCAGTAACCCACTACCTGTAGACCCCCTCTGTCGAGGATCAGTAACCCACACTAACCCACTACCTGTATGTCTCCTCTGTCTAGTATCAGTAACCCACACTAACCCACTACCTGTAGATCCCCTCTGTCTAGGATCAGTAACCCACACTAACCCACTACCTGTAGGTCTCCTCTGTCTAGGATCACAAACCCACACTAACCCACTACCTGTATGTCTCCTCTGTCTAGGATCAGTAACCCACACTAACCCACTACCTGTAGGTCCCCTCTGTCTAGGATCAGTAACCCACTACCTGTATGTCTCCTCTGTCTAGGATCAGTAACCCACACTAACCCACAACCTGTAGGTCCCCTCTGTCTAGGATCAGTAACCCACACTAACCCACTACCTGTATGTCTCCTCTGTCTAGGATCAGTAACCCACACTAACCCACTACCTGTAGAACCCCTCTGTCTAGGATCAGTAACCCACACTAACCCACTACCTGTATGTCTCCTCTGTCTAGGATCACTAACCCACACTAACCCACTACCTGTAGAACCCCTCTGTCTAGGATCAGTAACCCACACTAACCCACTACCTGTATGTCTCCTCTGTCTAGGATCAGTAACCCACAATAACCCACTACCTGTATGTCTCCTCTGTCTAGGATCAGTAACCCACGCTAACCCACAACCTGTAGGTCCCCTCTGTCTAGGATCAGTAACCCACACTAACCCACTACCTGGATGTCTCCTCTGTCTAGGATCAGTAACCCACAATAACCCACTACCTGTATGTCTCCTCTGTCTAGGATCAGTAACCCACGCTAACCCACAACCTGTATGTCTCCTCAGTCTAGGATCAGTAACCCACACTAACCCACTACCTGGATGTCTCCTCTGTCTAGGATCAGTAACCCACTACCTGTAGGCCTCCTCTGTCTAGGATCAGTAACCCACTACCTGTATGTCTCCTCTGTCTAGGATCAGTAACCCACTCTAACCCATTACCTGTATATCTCCTCTGTCTAGGATCAGTAACCCACACTAACCCACTACCTGTATGTCTCCTCTGTCTAGGATCAGTAACCCACACTAACCCACTACCTGTAGGTCCCCTCTGTCTAGGATCAGTTTCCCACTACCTGTATGTCTCCTCTGTCTAGGATCAGTAACCCACTCTAACCCATTACCTGTATGTCTCCTCTGTCTACGATCAGTAACCCACACTAACCCACTACCTGTAGGCCTCCTCTGTCTAGGATCAGTAACCCACACTAACCCACTACCTGTATGTCTCCTCTGTCTAGGATCAGTAACCCACTACCTGTATGTCTCCTCTGTCTAGGATAAGTAACCCACACTAACCCACTACCTGGATGTCTCCTCTGTCTAGGATCAGTAACCCACTACCTGTGTGTCTCCTCTGTCTAGGATCAGTAACCCACTACCTGTATGTCTCCTCTGTCTAGGATCAGTAACCCACACTAACCCACTACCTGTATGTCTCCTCTGTCTAGGATCAGTAACCCACTACCTGTATGTCTCCTCTGTCTAGGATCAGTAACCCACTACCTGTAGACCCCCTCTGTCTAGGATCAGTAACCCACACTAACCCACTACCTGTATGTCTCCTCTGTCTAGTATCAGTAACTCACTACCTTTATGTCTCCTCTGTCTAGGATCAGTAACCCACACTAACCCACTACCTGTATGTCTCCTCTGTCAATCTGTTTTCTACTCAGAGAATGATGCATAGTTATTAGCTAGTAAGTTTCTACTGAAACAAACTGCCTTTGTGTACCTCAGGAATGCGGCCAAGTGCTGTTTGGGTGTGACCACTGTAAGTGACATGTCCTGTTTTTTGGTATCTGCAAAGGATCCAGCTGGGTGGAGACATGCCAGAGAACAGAAACTAGCTGGAGCAGCAGCACCTAAATATCATCAGAAAAGAGTCATGAAACTGGTGGTTATCACTGTCTGCACTCTATGCCTCCACCCATGTCTTCACACAGCTGCTACCTGCCATGTAGACAAAGAGGTTGTACTTTTCTAGAAAAGAAGACCCAACAGTGTTTGTTGAACTTTAGACTCTGCACTGTTGAGTGATGGTCAACTGATCCAGATTTGATCTGATAATAAAGTTGCTGTTTGAATAATCTAGTCTCTCTCCCTATTGGTTAGAATCTCCATGACAGGCCTCCCGAGTTGTCGGTGTCCTAAGGCACTGTATCTTACTGCTGTGCCACTAGAGATCCTGGTTTGAGTCCAAACTCTGTTGACCCAGTAGACCCATGGCGCGGTCCACATTTTGCCCAGCGTTGTCCGGGTTTGGGGAGTGTTTGGCCGGCAGGGATGTCCTTGTGCCAATGCGCACGAGCGACTCCTGTGGCGGGCCGGGGGCAGTGCACGCTGACATGGTCGCCGGGTGTACAGTGCACGCTGACACGGTCGCCGGGTGTACAGTGCACGCTGACACGGTCGCCGGGTGTACAGTGCACGCTGACACGGTCGCCAGTGTTTCCTCCGACACATTGGTGCTTCCGGGTTAAGAGGGCATTGTGTCAAGAAGCAGTGCGGCTTGGTTGGGTTGCGTTTCGGGAGGACGCAAGGCTCTCGACCTTTGCCTCTCGAGTCCTTATGGATGGTTCAGCGATGGGACGAGATTGTAACTACCAATTGGAAACTAGGAAAAAGGGGTAAAAAATACAACTATTTCGGATTTTAAATAAAAAATACAAAATACATTGGAGAGCAGTTCAGCCCAGTGTAATTCAAACGACAAAATACTCAGAAGTAATTCAAATATATGTTTCAAATACATATAACATAAATACTGACCACCTCTGTCTACTACCCAACACACTGTCACACTTCCTTTCAAAGAAACCACACCCCCTCTACATACAGAGAACCCAGTCCAATAGGAAGCCACTCCCCCGCTACATACAGGGAACACAGTCCAGAAGGAAGCCACTCCCCCTCTACATACAGAGAACCCAGTCCAGGAGGAAGCCACTCCCCCTCTACATACAGAGAACCCAGTCCAGGAGGAAGCCACTCCCCCTCTACATACAGAGAACCCAGTCCAGGAGGAAGCCACTCCCCCGCTACATACAGGGAACAGAGTCCAGGAGGAAGCCACTCCCCCTCTACATACAGAGAACCCAGTCCAGTAGGAAGCCACTCCCCCTCTACATACAGAGAACCCAGTCCAGGAGGAAGCCACTCCCCCTCTACATACAGAGAACCCAGTCCAGGAGGAAGCCACTCCCCCTCTACATACAGAGAACCCAGTCCAGGAGGAAGCCACTCCCCCTCTACATACAGAGAACCCAGTCCAGCAGGAAGCCACTCCCCCTCTACATACAGAGAACCCAGTCCAGTAGGAAGCCACTCCCCCTCTACATACAGAGAACCCAGTCCAGTAGGAAGCCACTCCCTGTCCTCTGGTGTAGAGTTCCATGAAACAGAAAGTAATCTTTCACACTGCCACTGCTTAACCTACGGGAGAGAGCACCAAAATGGCAGAGAATCAGGAACTGTTCTGTTGCTCCATCTGTCTGGATCTACTGAAGGATCCGGTGACTACTGCCTGTGGACACAGTTACTGTATGGGCTGTATTAAAGAAAGCTGGGATCAGGATGATCTGAAAGGTGTCTACAGCTGTCCACAGTGCAGACAGACCTTTATCCCAAGGCCTGTTCTGAACAGGAGCACTGTGCTGACTGAAGTGGTGAAGAAACTGAAGAAGACAGGACTCCAGGCTGCTCCCCCTCAGGCTCTGTGCTATCTTGGACCTGGAGATGTGGTGTGTGATGTCTGCACTGGGACCAGAAAGCAGAAAGCCCTCATGTCCTGTCTGGCGTGTCTGGCCTCTTACTGTGAGACTCACCTCCAACCTCACTATGAATCTCCTGCTTTCAAGAAGCACAAGCTGGTCAAAGCCACGGCACAACTACAGGAGAAGATCTGCTCTCATCATGACAAACTGCTGGAGGTTTACTGTCGTACCGATCAGCAGTGTATCTGTCTGCTGTGTGTGATGGATGAACATAAAGGCCATGATACAGTGTCAGCTGAGGCAGAGAGGACTGAGAAACAGGTAAGACCAGAATAACTTATTGGTGACTGTCTGATAAACAAAGAATTTAAGATACAGTAGGAACTAAATCTGTTTGAATATGAGATTCAAATTAAATCAATCCACGGCAGAACAAATATGAACACAAACCTTGAGTATATAGATATGTTAACCCAGATTCTCCAAATGTATCTCCATTTTCTAAAGTCAAACACTATTATCATTCTGAATGGCCTTTTATGAGTCCAAAGTTCAGTCTCAACCCCTTGATACATGTAGGCCTACCATAAAAACTATAATCATTCACATAGCAACATAATATAATATTGTAAAGGGACTTCCTCAGGATTGTAGACCTTCCTCTCTATGGGTCCTATGTCACATTACTATACTATTGATCTACTGGACTAATAAAGCTTGATAGCTCATTGAAGAGTGATTCTCCACAGAGGCAGCTGGGAATGAGTCAGCAGAAGGTCCAGCAGAGATTCCAGGAGAGAGAGAAGGAGCTGAAGGAGCTCCAAAGTGCTGTGAAGTCTTTCAAGGTGAGTATTGTTGACCAGAGGAGACACACCATTTCACTTCTCTCCTCCAGTCAGAGAGAGAGAGAGAGAGGGGCCCATATTCAATCCCACTGACCCCACTGTTGGGAACAGGCTGTCTGGACCCCTTTCAGAGAATAGACTGGTTCATGTAACTGACTGGGCTGCCTCATCACATAACCATGAGTAACCATGACCAACTCATGTCCCCTATACATTAAAATGGAACTGTCTCTCTCTCAATTAAATTAAATTCAAAGGGCTTTATTGGCATGGAAATATATGTTTACATTGCCAAAGCAAGTGAAATAGACAATAAACAAAAGTGAAATAAACAATCAGAAATGAACAGTAAACATTACACTTGAAAGGGATTTGGGGGATGGGGGAGGGTCTATTAGAAGTTAGTAGGACTCTTTTATTTTCTCAAAAGTACTGAGTTAGGTAGGAGGATTTAGAGTGGTGTAAACCGTGATTGAACACACTCCAGAACAGTAGGTGGCACCATGCACCTCTTAGTGGATAGGGTGCAGCATTTCTACTTTTTGATAAAAAGCATGCAAAATTTCAACTTCCTGCTACTCATGCCAGGAATATAGTATATGCATATGATTAGTATGTGTGGATAGAAAACACTCTGAAGTTTCTAAAACTGGTTCAATCATGCCTGTGACTATAACAGAACTTATGTAGCAGGCAAAACCCCAAGGAAAAACTGTTCAGAAGAAACAATCCCTCTGGCAGTTCCCTGAATGGTCTTTGTCAAGGGAAATTAGATAGCGCCCAGTTTACAGTTCCTACAACTTCCACAGGATGTCACCAGTCTTTGGAATTGGGTTGAAGTTAATCATTGGTGAAATGAAGAAGAGGCAGAGGTGTGGATTATGTAAGAGATCCACACTGTGGATTATGTAAGAGAGAAAATCGTGCATGTATTGTTGACTTGCTGTTATTGAATACAGATCGCCCCGTCAACAATTTAATCGATTATTATCGTTTAAAAATACCTCAAGTTGGATTACAAAAGTAGTTTGAAATATTTTGGCAAAGTTTATAGGCAACTTTTGAAATGTTTTGTAGTGACGTTGCGTTTTGGAAAGCTGTTTTTTTTCTGGATCAAAACGGGCTTTATAAATGGACATTTTGGGTATACATGGACGGAATTAATCGAAAAAAAGGACCAATTGTGATGTTTATGGGACATATTTTATTTCAGCGTTTTGTGTAGCGCCGGCTACGCTAATTCTTTTGTTTACATCTCGTTCAGGTTGTTCAGGGGGGGTGCATGCTATCAGATAATAGCTTCTCATGCTTTCGACGAAAAGCATTTTTAAAATCTGACATGTTGGTTGGATTCACAACGAGTGTAGCTTTAATTGAGAACCCTACATGTGTGATTTAATGAAAGTTTGAGTTTTATCGCTTATTATTTGAATTTGGCGCTATGCATTTCCCCAGGCTATTGGCCACACGAGACGCCTCCATATCCCTAAAATAAGATTTGAGGACCTCCATTATATCATAGAAGAAGAAGTTGGTCTGTGAGGGTTTTGTTGTTCCTGAGGAGGGCTACTATTCTTTTCTCTTTTGGTTTTCAAGTATTTTCTGAATGTATTAAAGCCAAAGCTAAAGCTTCCCTAAACAATTCAATATATCAGTCAATATATTTTCTCTGTGATTTATTTTCTCTCCGTCAACCGTTCCATCGCATCTTAACCGTCTTACCGGGCGGGCACTAGGACCCGGGGGAGGCTGCTGCTGCAGAGGCTGCTGCACCGCTCGTGACTGTCAGTCCTCCTTGTAGCTCATTGGTTAAGCTGTGGCTCGAGACTGTTAACAGTTAACGGACAGGAAACGGCTCTGACAGGACACATTCATGTCGAGGCAGTGATGTGAATGTGTGGTAAGTTAGAATAGAGAGAGAGAGTTTTCACTACTATAGACTTTGGTCATAATCAAAGCTTTGTTAACCAATAGGTTTTTATGTGAGGCTGCCTGTAAGTTACAGTGTAACAGACGTTACTAACGGTAACGGTGTCTTTTAAATTCGACATAAGTTATGTGGCGATGATATCTAGTTAACGTTGTATTTAATGTAGTGTAATGACCTGACTAGATCATAAAGGAACAATTGTCCAGACAGAGGATTGAGTTACGAATTGACGGTTTATTAGCAACTTTACACAGGCTACTGTTTGGCCTTAGCTCACGCCAAATAAATGAAAGATACCCCACAAGCCAATCGGGACCTTCTCTTGTGAAGCCCAGACGTAAGAGAGAGAACAAAGGCTGAACCTTAACTTCCAATGCCCCGCCCCCTCCACGCCACTCCGCCAACCACCAGGATGCCCGGCATCAGAACATCCCAGGCATTCCTGTGATTGGCAGATAGCAGGTTGATTGGCATGTCGGACCCCGCGAACACTGGGAACTGGTAAGTACAACACAACCACCTACTAGCCGAACACATAACACACAGCTGTCTGTGCGGGTCGCTACAGTAGTT